>NW_027365664.1:0-100128 GCF_046119375.1 Phyllobates terribilis | reverse complement strand
ATACACCAACAGCTCTCTTATATACTCATGCAGCTCCACACACACAAACACTTATATATATATATATATATATATATATGTACACTCATCCATCGTATACATTACCACATCTTGAAATTCCTTCCAGGAATGTGACTGATCACATGACCTGAAAGGTTCAATGGCTAATCAACAACTTTGTTTGATTGGGACCCTATCCATGCCACCTCACATATCAGGAGTGTCGTTCTTCTTTTCATAAAGAGGTCCAAGGGCTAGTCTTGCAGAAGTTTTTTCAGCTACACAGGATGCGCAACATCCGTGCAAGTCCTGGTGACTTTCTCCCCTGCACTGCACCGATCAGATAGATCAGTGTGGGGCAGGAGAAAGGAGAACAGTTCTTTCAGTGATCATGAAGGATGCTGTCAGTGTTTTCCTCCATCAGAATAAGCAGCCTCTAGACTGTAAGAAACACACACATTTTAACATCATTTTGATTGTCTAAAATTTACTGCAGCTAAAAATTACATTTGGTTTACAATGCATTTTGCCAGATATGTTGTCACTTGTCAAAGCTAAGAATTTTACATGCTGGGTTTTTTTATGGCACATTTAGCACTGATAAGTTGTCACACTCTTGCTTAATATGTTAACATTCTGTCTGTAAACTGTATATGCATAGCTACCTTTTTGAAGCAATATTGAGATTTACTTAAGAACGTGGGGCCCAATAAATACCATCAATGGTGCCCAGTCCAAGAGATGGTGGATCCTATAGGTAAACACCACCTCATCATGCACTAAAACTTACTAAAAAAAAAAAAGATGTGAAGTTCACACATATAGAAAATGGACATTTTGTGAATACATATTACACGTATTGTAAAATAGATAGAGCTCATATGTAGAGTTTGTTTGATAAACTTTCCTACTACTTTGTCTAAATTAGAAGCAAATTGGTTGAACATTACTTCTACCTAAAATGGCAGAAAACGCACCTATCTTGGTGATGGACAGGACAGCTAGAGGGGATATGGAGGAGGCTGTTATTTTTTTTTTAATAGGTGTACTTTCACCAATTTGCTGATAATTCATTGAAAGTAGATGATCGGTACAATTGCTGCCAATGCATTTTTTAAAGCTGTATTGTCATGAGTCAAATTTGATCATGTTAGGTTCTTGCATAGGTCCTATAGCATTGATAAGTTTCCACCCTCTTTCCTACATACACACATCTCTCCTGCATACACACAACTCTACTACTATCACACACGCAATTTTCCGAAATACACACACAACTCTCCTCCATACACAAACACAGTTCTAACACATATAGCTTTTCTACAGCTTTGAAGTATGCACTCACACCTCTGTTACATACACGCACTGTTTTGCTACATACTTGTACACAGCTTTCTTACATACACCAACAGCTCTCTTATATACTCATGCAGCTCCACACACACAAACACATATATATATATATATATATATATATGTACACTCATCCATCGTATACATTACCACATCTTGAAATTCCTTCCAGGAATGTGACTGATCACATGACCTGAAAGGTTCAATGGCTAATCAACAACTTTGTTTGATTGGGACCCTATCCATGCCACCTCACATATCAGGAGTGTCGTTCTTCTTTTCATAAAGAGGTCCAAGGGCTAGTCTTGCAGAAGTTTTTTCAGCTACACAGGATGCGCAACATCCGTGCAAGTCCTGGTGACTTTCTCCCCTGCACTGCACCGATCAGATAGATCAGTGTGGGGCAGGAGAAAGGAGAACAGTTCTTTCAGTGATCATGAAGGATGCTGTCAGTGTTTTCCTCCATCAGAATAAGCAGCCTCTAGACTGTAAGAAACACACACATTTTAACATCATTTTGATTGTCTAAAATTTACTGCAGCTAAAAATTACATTTGGTTTACAATGCATTTTGCCAGATATGTTGTCACTTGTCAAAGCTAAGAATTTTACATGCTGGGTTTTTTTATGGCACATTTAGCACTGATAAGTTGTCACACTCTTGCTTAATATGTTAACATTCTGTCTGTAAACTGTATATGCATAGCTACCTTTTTGAAGCAATATTGAGATTTACTTAAGAACGTGGGGCCCAATAAATACCATCAATGGTGCCCAGTCCAAGAGATGGTGGATCCTATAGGTAAACACCACCTCATCATGCACTAAAACTTACTAAAAAAAAAAAAGATGTGAAGTTCACACATATAGAAAATGGACATTTTGTGAATACATATTACACGTATTGTAAAATAGATAGAGCTCATATGTAGAGTTTGTTTGATAAACTTTCCTACTACTTTGTCTAAATTAGAAGCAAATTGGTTGAACATTACTTCTACCTAAAATGGCAGAAAACGCACCTATCTTGGTGATGGACAGGACAGCTAGAGGGGATATGGAGGAGGCTGTTATTTTTTTTTTAATAGGTGTACTTTCACCAATTTGCTGATAATTCATTGAAAGTAGATGATCGGTACAATTGCTGCCAATGCATTTTTTAAAGCTGTATTGTCATGAGTCAAATTTGATCATGTTAGGTTCTTGCATAGGTCCTATAGCATTGATAAGTTTCCACCCTCTTTCCTACATACACACATCTCTCCTGCATACACACAACTCTACTACTATCACACACGCAATTTTCCGAAATACACACACAACTCTCCTCCATACACAAACACAGTTCTAACACATATAGCTTTTCTACAGCTTTGAAGTATGCACTCACACCTCTGTTACATACACGCACTGTTTTGCTACATACTTGTACACAGCTTTCTTACATACACCAACAGCTCTCTTATATACTCATGCAGCTCCACACACACAAACACTATATATATATATATATATATATATGTACACTCATCCATCGTATACATTACCACATCTTGAAATTCCTTCCAGGAATGTGACTGATCACATGACCTGAAAGGTTCAATGGCTAATCAACAACTTTGTTTGATTGGGACCCTATCCATGCCACCTCACATATCAGGAGTGTCGTTCTTCTTTTCATAAAGAGGTCCAAGGGCTAGTCTTGCAGAAGTTTTTTCAGCTACACAGGATGCGCAACATCCGTGCAAGTCCTGGTGACTTTCTCCCCTGCACTGCACCGATCAGATAGATCAGTGTGGGGCAGGAGAAAGGAGAACAGTTCTTTCAGTGATCATGAAGGATGCTGTCAGTGTTTTCCTCCATCAGAATAAGCAGCCTCTAGACTGTAAGAAACACACACATTTTAACATCATTTTGATTGTCTAAAATTTACTGCAGCTAAAAATTACATTTGGTTTACAATGCATTTTGCCAGATATGTTGTCACTTGTCAAAGCTAAGAATTTTACATGCTGGGTTTTTTTATGGCACATTTAGCACTGATAAGTTGTCACACTCTTGCTTAATATGTTAACATTCTGTCTGTAAACTGTATATGCATAGCTACCTTTTTGAAGCAATATTGAGATTTACTTAAGAACGTGGGGCCCAATAAATACCATCAATGGTGCCCAGTCCAAGAGATGGTGGATCCTATAGGTAAACACCACCTCATCATGCACTAAAACTTACTAAAAAAAAAAAAGATGTGAAGTTCACACATATAGAAAATGGACATTTTGTGAATACATATTACACGTATTGTAAAATAGATAGAGCTCATATGTAGAGTTTGTTTGATAAACTTTCCTACTACTTTGTCTAAATTAGAAGCAAATTGGTTGAACATTACTTCTACCTAAAATGGCAGAAAACGCACCTATCTTGGTGATGGACAGGACAGCTAGAGGGGATATGGAGGAGGCTGTTATTTTTTTTTTAATAGGTGTACTTTCACCAATTTGCTGATAATTCATTGAAAGTAGATGATCGGTACAATTGCTGCCAATGCATTTTTTAAAGCTGTATTGTCATGAGTCAAATTTGATCATGTTAGGTTCTTGCATAGGTCCTATAGCATTGATAAGTTTCCACCCTCTTTCCTACATACACACATCTCTCCTGCATACACACAACTCTACTACTATCACACACGCAATTTTCCGAAATACACACACAACTCTCCTCCATACACAAACACAGTTCTAACACATATAGCTTTTCTACAGCTTTGAAGTATGCACTCACACCTCTGTTACATACACGCACTGTTTTGCTACATACTTGTACACAGCTTTCTTACATACACCAACAGCTCTCTTATATACTCATGCAGCTCCACACACACAAACACTTATATATATATATATATATATATATGTACACTCATCCATCGTATACATTACCACATCTTGAAATTCCTTCCAGGAATGTGACTGATCACATGACCTGAAAGGTTCAATGGCTAATCAACAACTTTGTTTGATTGGGACCCTATCCATGCCACCTCACATATCAGGAGTGTCGTTCTTCTTTTCATAAAGAGGTCCAAGGGCTAGTCTTGCAGAAGTTTTTTCAGCTACACAGGATGCGCAACATCCGTGCAAGTCCTGGTGACTTTCTCCCCTGCACTGCACCGATCAGATAGATCAGTGTGGGGCAGGAGAAAGGAGAACAGTTCTTTCAGTGATCATGAAGGATGCTGTCAGTGTTTTCCTCCATCAGAATAAGCAGCCTCTAGACTGTAAGAAACACACACATTTTAACATCATTTTGATTGTCTAAAATTTACTGCAGCTAAAAATTACATTTGGTTTACAATGCATTTTGCCAGATATGTTGTCACTTGTCAAAGCTAAGAATTTTACATGCTGGGTTTTTTTATGGCACATTTAGCACTGATAAGTTGTCACACTCTTGCTTAATATGTTAACATTCTGTCTGTAAACTGTATATGCATAGCTACCTTTTTGAAGCAATATTGAGATTTACTTAAGAACGTGGGGCCCAATAAATACCATCAATGGTGCCCAGTCCAAGAGATGGTGGATCCTATAGGTAAACACCACCTCATCATGCACTAAAACTTACTAAAAAAAAAAAAGATGTGAAGTTCACACATATAGAAAATGGACATTTTGTGAATACATATTACACGTATTGTAAAATAGATAGAGCTCATATGTAGAGTTTGTTTGATAAACTTTCCTACTACTTTGTCTAAATTAGAAGCAAATTGGTTGAACATTACTTCTACCTAAAATGGCAGAAAACGCACCTATCTTGGTGATGGACAGGACAGCTAGAGGGGATATGGAGGAGGCTGTTATTTTTTTTTTAATAGGTGTACTTTCACCAATTTACTGATAATTAATTGAAAGTAGATGATCGGTACAATTGCTGCCAATGCATTTTTTAAAGCTGTATTGTCATGAGTCAAATTTGATCATGTTAGGTTCTTGCATAGGTCCTATAGCATTGATAAGTTTCCACCCTCTTTCCTACATACACACATCTCTCCTGCATACACACAACTCTACTACTATCACACACGCAATTTTCCGAAATACACACACAACTCTCCTCCATACACAAACACAGTTCTAACACATATAGCTTTTCTACAGCTTTGAAGTATGCACTCACACCTCTGTTACATACACGCACTGTTTTGCTACATACTTGTACACAGCTTTCTTACATACACCAACAGCTCTCTTATATACTCATGCAGCTCCACACACACAAACACTTATATATATATATATATATATATATGTACACTCATCCATCGTATACATTACCACATCTTGAAATTCCTTCCAGGAATGTGACTGATCACATGACCTGAAAGGTTCAATGGCTAATCAACAACTTTGTTTGATTGGGACCCTATCCATGCCACCTCACATATCAGGAGTGTCGTTCTTCTTTTCATAAAGAGGTCCAAGGGCTAGTCTTGCAGAAGTTTTTTCAGCTACACAGGATGCGCAACATCCGTGCAAGTCCTGGTGACTTTCTCCCCTGCACTGCACCGATCAGATAGATCAGTGTGGGGCAGGAGAAAGGAGAACAGTTCTTTCAGTGATCATGAAGGATGCTGTCAGTGTTTTCCTCCATCAGAATAAGCAGCCTCTAGACTGTAAGAAACACACACATTTTAACATCATTTTGATTGTCTAAAATTTACTGCAGCTAAAAATTACATTTGGTTTACAATGCATTTTGCCAGATATGTTGTCACTTGTCAAAGCTAAGAATTTTACATGCTGGGTTTTTTTATGGCACATTTAGCACTGATAAGTTGTCACACTCTTGCTTAATATGTTAACATTCTGTCTGTAAACTGTATATGCATAGCTACCTTTTTGAAGCAATATTGAGATTTACTTAAGAACGTGGGGCCCAATAAATACCATCAATGGTGCCCAGTCCAAGAGATGGTGGATCCTATAGGTAAACACCACCTCATCATGCACTAAAACTTACTAAAAAAAAAAAAGATGTGAAGTTCACACATATAGAAAATGGACATTTTGTGAATACATATTACACGTATTGTAAAATAGATAGAGCTCATATGTAGAGTTTGTTTGATAAACTTTCCTACTACTTTGTCTAAATTAGAAGCAAATTGGTTGAACATTACTTCTACCTAAAATGGCAGAAAACGCACCTATCTTGGTGATGGACAGGACAGCTAGAGGGGATATGGAGGAGGCTGTTATTTTTTTTTTAATAGGTGTACTTTCACCAATTTACTGATAATTAATTGAAAGTAGATGATCGGTACAATTGCTGCCAATGCATTTTTTAAAGCTGTATTGTCATGAGTCAAATTTGATCATGTTAGGTTCTTGCATAGGTCCTATAGCATTGATAAGTTTCCACCCTCTTTCCTACATACACACATCTCTCCTGCATACACACAACTCTACTACTATCACACACGCAATTTTCCGAAATACACACACAACTCTCCTCCATACACAAACACAGTTCTAACACATATAGCTTTCTACAGCTTTGAAGTATGCACTCACACCTCTGTTACATACACGCACTGTTTTGCTACATACTTGTACACAGCTTTCTTACATACACCAACAGCTCTCTTATATACTCATGCAGCTCCACACACACAAACACTTATATAATATATATATATATATATAATATATATATATGTACACTCATCCATCGTATACATTACCACATCTTGAAATTCCTTCCAGGAATGTGACTGATCACATGACCTGAAAGGTTCAATGGCTAATCAACAACTTTGTTTGATTGGGACCCTATCCATGCCACCTCACATATCAGGAGTGTCGTTCTTCTTTTCATAAAGAGGTCCAAGGGCTAGTCTTGCAGAAGTTTTTTCAGCTACACAGGATGCGCAACATCCGTGCAAGTCCTGGTGACTTTCTCCCCTGCACTGCACCGATCAGATAGATCAGTGTGGGGCAGGAGAAAGGAGAACAGTTCTTTCAGTGATCATGAAGGATGCTGTCAGTGTTTTCCTCCATCAGAATAAGCAGCCTCTAGACTGTAAGAAACACACACATTTTAACATCATTTTGATTGTCTAAAATTTACTGCAGCTAAAAATTACATTTGGTTTACAATGCATTTTGCCAGATATGTTGTCACTTGTCAAAGCTAAGAATTTTACATGCTGGGTTTTTTTATGGCACATTTAGCACTGATAAGTTGTCACACTCTTGCTTAATATGTTAACATTCTGTCTGTAAACTGTATATGCATAGCTACCTTTTTGAAGCAATATTGAGATTTACTTAAGAACGTGGGGGCCCAATAATACCATCAATGGTGCCCAGTCCAAGAGATGGTGGATCCTATAGGTAAACACCACCTCATCATGCACTAAAACTTACTAAAAAAAAAAAAGATGTGAAGTTCACACATATAGAAAATGGACATTTTGTGAATACATATTACACGTATTGTAAAATAGATAGAGCTCATATGTAGAGTTTGTTTGATAAACTTTCCTACTACTTTGTCTAAATTAGAAGCAAATTGGTTGAACATTACTTCTACCTAAAATGGCAGAAAACGCACCTATCTTGGTGATGGACAGGACAGCTAGAGGGGATATGGAGGAGGCTGTTATTTTTTTTTTAATAGGTGTACTTTCACCAATTTACTGATAATTAATTGAAAGTAGATGATCGGTACAATTGCTGCCAATGCATTTTTTAAAGCTGTATTGTCATGAGTCAAATTTGATCATGTTAGGTTCTTGCATAGGTCCTATAGCATTGATAAGTTTCCACCCTCTTTCCTACATACACACATCTCTCCTGCATACACACAACTCTACTACTATCACACACGCAATTTTCCGAAATACACACACAACTCTCCTCCATACACAAACACAGTTCTAACACATATAGCTTTTCTACAGCTTTGAAGTATGCACTCACACCTCTGTTACATACACGCACTGTTTTGCTACATACTTGTACACAGCTTTCTTACATACACCAACAGCTCTCTTATATACTCATGCAGCTCCACACACACAAACACTTATATATATATATATATATATATATATGTACACTCATCCATCGTATACATTACCACATCTTGAAATTCCTTCCAGGAATGTGACTGATCACATGACCTGAAAGGTTCAATGGCTAATCAACAACTTTGTTTGATTGGGACCCTATCCATGCCACCTCACATATCAGGAGTGTCGTTCTTCTTTTCATAAAGAGGTCCAAGGGCTAGTCTTGCAGAAGTTTTTTCAGCTACACAGGATGCGCAACATCCGTGCAAGTCCTGGTGACTTTCTCCCCTGCACTGCACCGATCAGATAGATCAGTGTGGGGCAGGAGAAAGGAGAACAGTTCTTTCAGTGATCATGAAGGATGCTGTCAGTGTTTTCCTCCATCAGAATAAGCAGCCTCTAGACTGTAAGAAACACACACATTTTAACATCATTTTGATTGTCTAAAATTTACTGCAGCTAAAAATTACATTTGGTTTACAATGCATTTTGCCAGATATGTTGTCACTTGTCAAAGCTAAGAATTTTACATGCTGGGTTTTTTTATGGCACATTTAGCACTGATAAGTTGTCACACTCTTGCTTAATATGTTAACATTCTGTCTGTAAACTGTATATGCATAGCTACCTTTTTGAAGCAATATTGAGATTTACTTAAGAACGTGGGGCCCAATAAATACCATCAATGGTGCCCAGTCCAAGAGATGGTGGATCCTATAGGTAAACACCACCTCATCATGCACTAAAACTTACTAAAAAAAAAAAAAGATGTGAAGTTCACACATATAGAAAATGGACATTTTGTGAATACATATTACACGTATTGTAAAATAGATAGAGCTCATATGTAGAGTTTGTTTGATAAACTTTCCTACTACTTTGTCTAAATTAGAAGCAAATTGGTTGAACATTACTTCTACCTAAAATGGCAGAAAACGCACCTATCTTGGTGATGGACAGGACAGCTAGAGGGGATATGGAGGAGGCTGTTATTTTTTTTTTAATAGGTGTACTTTCACCAATTTGCTGATAATTCATTGAAAGTAGATGATCGGTACAATTGCTGCCAATGCATTTTTTAAAGCTGTATTGTCATGAGTCAAATTTGATCATGTTAGGTTCTTGCATAGGTCCTATAGCATTGATAAGTTTCCACCCTCTTTCCTACATACACACATCTCTCCTGCATACACACAACTCTACTACTATCACACACGCAATTTTCCGAAATACACACACAACTCTCCTCCATACACAAACACAGTTCTAACACATATAGCTTTTCTACAGCTTTGAAGTATGCACTCACACCTCTGTTACATACACGCACTGTTTTGCTACATACTTGTACACAGCTTTCTTACATACACCAACAGCTCTCTTATATACTCATGCAGCTCCACACACACAAACACTTATATATATATATATATATATATATATATATGTACACTCATCCATCGTATACATTACCACATCTTGAAATTCCTTCCAGGAATGTGACTGATCACATGACCTGAAAGGTTCAATGGCTAATCAACAACTTTGTTTGATTGGGACCCTATCCATGCCACCTCACATATCAGGAGTGTCGTTCTTCTTTTCATAAAGAGGTCCAAGGGCTAGTCTTGCAGAAGTTTTTTCAGCTACACAGGATGCGCAACATCCGTGCAAGTCCTGGTGACTTTCTCCCCTGCACTGCACCGATCAGATAGATCAGTGTGGGGCAGGAGAAAGGAGAACAGTTCTTTCAGTGATCATGAAGGATGCTGTCAGTGTTTTCCTCCATCAGAATAAGCAGCCTCTAGACTGTAAGAAACACACACATTTTAACATCATTTTGATTGTCTAAAATTTACTGCAGCTAAAAATTACATTTGGTTTACAATGCATTTTGCCAGATATGTTGTCACTTGTCAAAGCTAAGAATTTTACATGCTGGGTTTTTTTATGGCACATTTAGCACTGATAAGTTGTCACACTCTTGCTTAATATGTTAACATTCTGTCTGTAAACTGTATATGCATAGCTACCTTTTTGAAGCAATATTGAGATTTACTTAAGAACGTGGGGCCCAATAAATACCATCAATGGTGCCCAGTCCAAGAGATGGTGGATCCTATAGGTAAACACCACCTCATCATGCACTAAAACTTACTAAAAAAAAAAAAGATGTGAAGTTCACACATATAGAAAATGGACATTTTGTGAATACATATTACACGTATTGTAAAATAGATAGAGCTCATATGTAGAGTTTGTTTGATAAACTTTCCTACTACTTTGTCTAAATTAGAAGCAAATTGGTTGAACATTACTTCTACCTAAAATGGCAGAAAACGCACCTATCTTGGTGATGGACAGGACAGCTAGAGGGGATATGGAGGAGGCTGTTATTTTTTTTTTAATAGGTGTACTTTCACCAATTTGCTGATAATTCATTGAAAGTAGATGATCGGTACAATTGCTGCCAATGCATTTTTTAAAGCTGTATTGTCATGAGTCAAATTTGATCATGTTAGGTTCTTGCATAGGTCCTATAGCATTGATAAGTTTCCACCCTCTTTCCTACATACACACATCTCTCCTGCATACACACAACTCTACTACTATCACACACGCAATTTTCCGAAATACACACACAACTCTCCTCCATACACAAACACAGTTCTAACACATATAGCTTTTCTACAGCTTTGAAGTATGCACTCACACCTCTGTTACATACACGCACTGTTTTGCTACATACTTGTACACAGCTTTCTTACATACACCAACAGCTCTCTTATATACTCATGCAGCTCCACACACACAAACACTTATATATATATATATATATATATGTACACTCATCCATCGTATACATTACCACATCTTGAAATTCCTTCCAGGAATGTGACTGATCACATGACCTGAAAGGTTCAATGGCTAATCAACAACTTTGTTTGATTGGGACCCTATCCATGCCACCTCACATATCAGGAGTGTCGTTCTTCTTTTCATAAAGAGGTCCAAGGGCTAGTCTTGCAGAAGTTTTTTCAGCTACACAGGATGCGCAACATCCGTGCAAGTCCTGGTGACTTTCTCCCCTGCACTGCACCGATCAGATAGATCAGTGTGGGGCAGGAGAAAGGAGAACAGTTCTTTCAGTGATCATGAAGGATGCTGTCAGTGTTTTCCTCCATCAGAATAAGCAGCCTCTAGACTGTAAGAAACACACACATTTTAACATCATTTTGATTGTCTAAAATTTACTGCAGCTAAAAATTACATTTGGTTTACAATGCATTTTGCCAGATATGTTGTCACTTGTCAAAGCTAAGAATTTTACATGCTGGGTTTTTTTATGGCACATTTAGCACTGATAAGTTGTCACACTCTTGCTTAATATGTTAACATTCTGTCTGTAAACTGTATATGCATAGCTACCTTTTTGAAGCAATATTGAGATTTACTTAAGAACGTGGGGCCCAATAAATACCATCAATGGTGCCCAGTCCAAGAGATGGTGGATCCTATAGGTAAACACCACCTCATCATGCACTAAAACTTACTAAAAAAAAAAAAGATGTGAAGTTCACACATATAGAAAATGGACATTTTGTGAATACATATTACACGTATTGTAAAATAGATAGAGCTCATATGTAGAGTTTGTTTGATAAACTTTCCTACTACTTTGTCTAAATTAGAAGCAAATTGGTTGAACATTACTTCTACCTAAAATGGCAGAAAACGCACCTATCTTGGTGATGGACAGGACAGCTAGAGGGGATATGGAGGAGGCTGTTATTTTTTTTTTAATAGGTGTACTTTCACCAATTTGCTGATAATTCATTGAAAGTAGATGATCGGTACAATTGCTGCCAATGCATTTTTTAAAGCTGTATTGTCATGAGTCAAATTTGATCATGTTAGGTTCTTGCATAGGTCCTATAGCATTGATAAGTTTCCACCCTCTTTCCTACATACACACATCTCTCCTGCATACACACAACTCTACTACTATCACACACGCAATTTTCCGAAATACACACACAACTCTCCTCCATACACAAACACAGTTCTAACACATATAGCTTTTCTACAGCTTTGAAGTATGCACTCACACCTCTGTTACATACACGCACTGTTTTGCTACATACTTGTACACAGCTTTCTTACATACACCAACAGCTCTCTTATATACTCATGCAGCTCCACACACACAAACACTTATATATATATATATATATATATATATATGTACACTCATCCATCGTATACATTACCACATCTTGAAATTCCTTCCAGGAATGTGACTGATCACATGACCTGAAAGGTTCAATGGCTAATCAACAACTTTGTTTGATTGGGACCCTATCCATGCCACCTCACATATCAGGAGTGTCGTTCTTCTTTTCATAAAGAGGTCCAAGGGCTAGTCTTGCAGAAGTTTTTTCAGCTACACAGGATGCGCAACATCCGTGCAAGTCCTGGTGACTTTCTCCCCTGCACTGCACCGATCAGATAGATCAGTGTGGGGCAGGAGAAAGGAGAACAGTTCTTTCAGTGATCATGAAGGATGCTGTCAGTGTTTTCCTCCATCAGAATAAGCAGCCTCTAGACTGTAAGAAACACACACATTTTAACATCATTTTGATTGTCTAAAATTTACTGCAGCTAAAAATTACATTTGGTTTACAATGCATTTTGCCAGATATGTTGTCACTTGTCAAAGCTAAGAATTTTACATGCTGGGTTTTTTTATGGCACATTTAGCACTGATAAGTTGTCACACTCTTGCTTAATATGTTAACATTCTGTCTGTAAACTGTATATGCATAGCTACCTTTTTGAAGCAATATTGAGATTTACTTAAGAACGTGGGGCCCAATAAATACCATCAATGGTGCCCAGTCCAAGAGATGGTGGATCCTATAGGTAAACACCACCTCATCATGCACTAAAACTTACTAAAAAAAAAAAAAGATGTGAAGTTCACACATATAGAAAATGGACATTTTGTGAATACATATTACACGTATTGTAAAATAGATAGAGCTCATATGTAGAGTTTGTTTGATAAACTTTCCTACTACTTTGTCTAAATTAGAAGCAAATTGGTTGAACATTACTTCTACCTAAAATGGCAGAAAACGCACCTATCTTGGTGATGGACAGGACAGCTAGAGGGGATATGGAGGAGGCTGTTATTTTTTTTTTAATAGGTGTACTTTCACCAATTTGCTGATAATTCATTGAAAGTAGATGATCGGTACAATTGCTGCCAATGCATTTTTTAAAGCTGTATTGTCATGAGTCAAATTTGATCATGTTAGGTTCTTGCATAGGTCCTATAGCATTGATAAGTTTCCACCCTCTTTCCTACATACACACATCTCTCCTGCATACACACAACTCTACTACTATCACACACGCAATTTTCCGAAATACACACACAACTCTCCTCCATACACAAACACAGTTCTAACACATATAGCTTTTCTACAGCTTTGAAGTATGCACTCACACCTCTGTTACATACACGCACTGTTTTGCTACATACTTGTACACAGCTTTCTTACATACACCAACAGCTCTCTTATATACTCATGCAGCTCCACACACACAAACACTTATATATATATATATATATATATATATATGTACACTCATCCATCGTATACATTACCACATCTTGAAATTCCTTCCAGGAATGTGACTGATCACATGACCTGAAAGGTTCAATGGCTAATCAACAACTTTGTTTGATTGGGACCCTATCCATGCCACCTCACATATCAGGAGTGTCGTTCTTCTTTTCATAAAGAGGTCCAAGGGCTAGTCTTGCAGAAGTTTTTTCAGCTACACAGGATGCGCAACATCCGTGCAAGTCCTGGTGACTTTCTCCCCTGCACTGCACCGATCAGATAGATCAGTGTGGGGCAGGAGAAAGGAGAACAGTTCTTTCAGTGATCATGAAGGATGCTGTCATGTTTTCCTCCATCAGAATAAGCAGCCTCTAGACTGTAAGAAACACACACATTTTAACATCATTTTGATTGTCTAAAATTTACTGCAGCTAAAAATTACATTTGGTTTACAATGCATTTTGCCAGATATGTTGTCACTTGTCAAAGCTAAGAATTTTACATGCTGGGTTTTTTTATGGCACATTTAGCACTGATAAGTTGTCACACTCTTGCTTAATATGTTAACATTCTGTCTGTAAACTGTATATGCATAGCTACCTTTTTGAAGCAATATTGAGATTTACTTAAGAACGTGGGGCCCAATAAATACCATCAATGGTGCCCAGTCCAAGAGATGGTGGATCCTATAGGTAAACACCACCTCATCATGCACTAAAACTTACTAAAAAAAAAAAAAGATGTGAAGTTCACACATATAGAAAATGGACATTTTGTGAATACATATTACACGTATTGTAAAATAGATAGAGCTCATATGTAGAGTTTGTTTGATAAACTTTCCTACTACTTTGTCTAAATTAGAAGCAAATTGGTTGAACATTACTTCTACCTAAAATGGCAGAAAACGCACCTATCTTGGTGATGGACAGGACAGCTAGAGGGGATATGGAGGAGGCTGTTATTTTTTTTTTAATAGGTGTACTTTCACCAATTTGCTGATAATTCATTGAAAGTAGATGATCGGTACAATTGCTGCCAATGCATTTTTTAAAGCTGTATTGTCATGAGTCAAATTTGATCATGTTAGGTTCTTGCATAGGTCCTATAGCATTGATAAGTTTCCACCCTCTTTCCTACATACACACATCTCTCCTGCATACACACAACTCTACTACTATCACACACGCAATTTTCCGAAATACACACACAACTCTCCTCCATACACAAACACAGTTCTAACACATATAGCTTTTCTACAGCTTTGAAGTATGCACTCACACCTCTGTTACATACACGCACTGTTTTGCTACATACTTGTACACAGCTTTCTTACATACACCAACAGCTCTCTTATATACTCATGCAGCTCCACACACACAAACACTTATATATATATATGTACACTCATCCATCGTATACATTACCACATCTTGAAATTCCTTCCAGGAATGTGACTGATCACATGACCTGAAAGGTTCAATGGCTAATCAACAACTTTGTTTGATTGGGACCCTATCCATGCCACCTCACATATCAGGAGTGTCGTTCTTCTTTTCATAAAGAGGTCCAAGGGCTAGTCTTGCAGAAGTTTTTTCAGCTACACAGGATGCGCAACATCCGTGCAAGTCCTGGTGACTTTCTCCCCTGCACTGCACCGATCAGATAGATCAGTGTGGGGCAGGAGAAAGGAGAACAGTTCTTTCAGTGATCATGAAGGATGCTGTCAGTGTTTTCCTCCATCAGAATAAGCAGCCTCTAGACTGTAAGAAACACACACATTTTAACATCATTTTGATTGTCTAAAATTTACTGCAGCTAAAAATTACATTTGGTTTACAATGCATTTTGCCAGATATGTTGTCACTTGTCAAAGCTAAGAATTTTACATGCTGGGTTTTTTTATGGCACATTTAGCACTGATAAGTTGTCACACTCTTGCTTAATATGTTAACATTCTGTCTGTAAACTGTATATGCATAGCTACCTTTTTGAAGCAATATTGAGATTTACTTAAGAACGTGGGGCCCAATAAATACCATCAATGGTGCCCAGTCCAAGAGATGGTGGATCCTATAGGTAAACACCACCTCATCATGCACTAAAACTTACTAAAAAAAAAAAAAGATGTGAAGTTCACACATATAGAAAATGGACATTTTGTGAATACATATTACACGTATTGTAAAATAGATAGAGCTCATATGTAGAGTTTGTTTGATAAACTTTCCTACTACTTTGTCTAAATTAGAAGCAAATTGGTTGAACATTACTTCTACCTAAAATGGCAGAAAACGCACCTATCTTGGTGATGGACAGGACAGCTAGAGGGGATATGGAGGAGGCTGTTATTTTTTTTTTAATAGGTGTACTTTCACCAATTTGCTGATAATTCATTGAAAGTAGATGATCGGTACAATTGCTGCCAATGCATTTTTTAAAGCTGTATTGTCATGAGTCAAATTTGATCATGTTAGGTTCTTGCATAGGTCCTATAGCATTGATAAGTTTCCACCCTCTTTCCTACATACACACATCTCTCCTGCATACACACAACTCTACTACTATCACACACGCAATTTTCCGAAATACACACACAACTCTCCTCCATACACAAACACAGTTCTAACACATATAGCTTTTCTACAGCTTTGAAGTATGCACTCACACCTCTGTTACATACACGCACTGTTTTGCTACATACTTGTACACAGCTTTCTTACATACACCAACAGCTCTCTTATATACTCATGCAGCTCCACACACAAAAACACTTATATATATATATATATATATATATATATATATATATATGTACACTCATCCATCGTATACATTACCACATCTTGAAATTCCTTCCAGGAATGTGACTGATCACATGACCTGAAAGGTTCAATGGCTAATCAACAACTTTGTTTGATTGGGACCCTATCCATGCCACCTCACATATCAGGAGTGTCGTTCTTCTTTTCATAAAGAGGTCCAAGGGCTAGTCTTGCAGAAGTTTTTTCAGCTACACAGGATGCGCAACATCCGTGCAAGTCCTGGTGACTTTCTCCCCTGCACTGCACCGATCAGATAGATCAGTGTGGGGCAGGAGAAAGGAGAACAGTTCTTTCAGTGATCATGAAGGATGCTGTCAGTGTTTTCCTCCATCAGAATAAGCAGCCTCTAGACTGTAAGAAACACACACATTTTAACATCATTTTGATTGTCTAAAATTTACTGCAGCTAAAAATTACATTTGGTTTACAATGCATTTTGCCAGATATGTTGTCACTTGTCAAAGCTAAGAATTTTACATGCTGGGTTTTTTTATGGCACATTTAGCACTGATAAGTTGTCACACTCTTGCTTAATATGTTAACATTCTGTCTGTAAACTGTATATGCATAGCTACCTTTTTGAAGCAATATTGAGATTTACTTAAGAACGTGGGGCCCAATAAATACCATCAATGGTGCCCAGTCCAAGAGATGGTGGATCCTATAGGTAAACACCACCTCATCATGCACTAAAACTTACTAAAAAAAAAAAAAGATGTGAAGTTCACACATATAGAAAATGGACATTTTGTGAATACATATTACACGTATTGTAAAATAGATAGAGCTCATATGTAGAGTTTGTTTGATAAACTTTCCTACTACTTTGTCTAAATTAGAAGCAAATTGGTTGAACATTACTTCTACCTAAAATGGCAGAAAACGCACCTATCTTGGTGATGGACAGGACAGCTAGAGGGGATATGGAGGAGGCTGTTATTTTTTTTTTAATAGGTGTACTTTCACCAATTTGCTGATAATTCATTGAAAGTAGATGATCGGTACAATTGCTGCCAATGCATTTTTTAAAGCTGTATTGTCATGAGTCAAATTTGATCATGTTAGGTTCTTGCATAGGTCCTATAGCATTGATAAGTTTCCACCCTCTTTCCTACATACACACATCTCTCCTGCATACACACAACTCTACTACTATCACACACGCAATTTTCCGAAATACACACACAACTCTCCTCCATACACAAACACAGTTCTAACACATATAGCTTTTCTACAGCTTTGAAGTATGCACTCACACCTCTGTTACATACACGCACTGTTTTGCTACATACTTGTACACAGCTTTCTTACATACACCAACAGCTCTCTTATATACTCATGCAGCTCCACACACACAAACACTTATATATATATATATATATATATGTACACTCATCCATCGTATACATTACCACATCTTGAAATTCCTTCCAGGAATGTGACTGATCACATGACCTGAAAGGTTCAATGGCTAATCAACAACTTTGTTTGATTGGGACCCTATCCATGCCACCTCACATATCAGGAGTGTCGTTCTTCTTTTCATAAAGAGGTCCAAGGGCTAGTCTTGCAGAAGTTTTTTCAGCTACACAGGATGCGCAACATCCGTGCAAGTCCTGGTGACTTTCTCCCCTGCACTGCACCGATCAGATAGATCAGTGTGGGGCAGGAGAAAGGAGAACAGTTCTTTCAGTGATCATGAAGGATGCTGTCAGTGTTTTCCTCCATCAGAATAAGCAGCCTCTAGACTGTAAGAAACACACACATTTTAACATCATTTTGATTGTCTAAAATTTACTGCAGCTAAAAATTACATTTGGTTTACAATGCATTTTGCCAGATATGTTGTCACTTGTCAAAGCTAAGAATTTTACATGCTGGGTTTTTTTATGGCACATTTAGCACTGATAAGTTGTCACACTCTTGCTTAATATGTTAACATTCTGTCTGTAAACTGTATATGCATAGCTACCTTTTTGAAGCAATATTGAGATTTACTTAAGAACGTGGGGCCCAATAAATACCATCAATGGTGCCCAGTCCAAGAGATGGTGGATCCTATAGGTAAACACCACCTCATCATGCACTAAAACTTACTAAAAAAAAAAAAAGATGTGAAGTTCACACATATAGAAAATGGACATTTTGTGAATACATATTACACGTATTGTAAAATAGATAGAGCTCATATGTAGAGTTTGTTTGATAAACTTTCCTACTACTTTGTCTAAATTAGAAGCAAATTGGTTGAACATTACTTCTACCTAAAATGGCAGAAAACGCACCTATCTTGGTGATGGACAGGACAGCTAGAGGGGATATGGAGGAGGCTGTTATTTTTTTTTTAATAGGTGTACTTTCACCAATTTGCTGATAATTCATTGAAAGTAGATGATCGGTACAATTGCTGCCAATGCATTTTTTAAAGCTGTATTGTCATGAGTCAAATTTGATCATGTTAGGTTCTTGCATAGGTCCTATAGCATTGATAAGTTTCCACCCTCTTTCCTACATACACACATCTCTCCTGCATACACACAACTCTACTACTATCACACACGCAATTTTCCGAAATACACACACAACTCTCCTCCATACACAAACACAGTTCTAACACATATAGCTTTTCTACAGCTTTGAAGTATGCACTCACACCTCTGTTACATACACGCACTGTTTTGCTACATACTTGTACACAGCTTTCTTACATACACCAACAGCTCTCTTATATACTCATGCAGCTCCACACACACAAACACTTATATATATATATATATATATATATATGTACACTCATCCATCGTATACATTACCACATCTTGAAATTCCTTCCAGGAATGTGACTGATCACATGACCTGAAAGGTTCAATGGCTAATCAACAACTTTGTTTGATTGGGACCCTATCCATGCCACCTCACATATCAGGAGTGTCGTTCTTCTTTTCATAAAGAGGTCCAAGGGCTAGTCTTGCAGAAGTTTTTTCAGCTACACAGGATGCGCAACATCCGTGCAAGTCCTGGTGACTTTCTCCCCTGCACTGCACCGATCAGATAGATCAGTGTGGGGCAGGAGAAAGGAGAACAGTTCTTTCAGTGATCATGAAGGATGCTGTCAGTGTTTTCCTCCATCAGAATAAGCAGCCTCTAGACTGTAAGAAACACACACATTTTAACATCATTTTGATTGTCTAAAATTTACTGCAGCTAAAAATTACATTTGGTTTACAATGCATTTTGCCAGATATGTTGTCACTTGTCAAAGCTAAGAATTTTACATGCTGGGTTTTTTTATGGCACATTTAGCACTGATAAGTTGTCACACTCTTGCTTAATATGTTAACATTCTGTCTGTAAACTGTATATGCATAGCTACCTTTTTGAAGCAATATTGAGATTTACTTAAGAACGTGGGGCCCAATAAATACCATCAATGGTGCCCAGTCCAAGAGATGGTGGATCCTATAGGTAAACACCACCTCATCATGCACTAAAACTTACTAAAAAAAAAAAAGATGTGAAGTTCACACATATAGAAAATGGACATTTTGTGAATACATATTACACGTATTGTAAAATAGATAGAGCTCATATGTAGAGTTTGTTTGATAAACTTTCCTACTACTTTGTCTAAATTAGAAGCAAATTGGTTGAACATTACTTCTACCTAAAATGGCAGAAAACGCACCTATCTTGGTGATGGACAGGACAGCTAGAGGGGATATGGAGGAGGCTGTTATTTTTTTTTTAATAGGTGTACTTTCACCAATTTGCTGATAATTCATTGAAAGTAGATGATCGGTACAATTGCTGCCAATGCATTTTTTAAAGCTGTATTGTCATGAGTCAAATTTGATCATGTTAGGTTCTTGCATAGGTCCTATAGCATTGATAAGTTTCCACCCTCTTTCCTACATACACACATCTCTCCTGCATACACACAACTCTACTACTATCACACACGCAATTTTCCGAAATACACACACAACTCTCCTCCATACACAAACACAGTTCTAACACATATAGCTTTTCTACAGCTTTGAAGTATGCACTCACACCTCTGTTACATACACGCACTGTTTTGCTACATACTTGTACACAGCTTTCTTACATACACCAACAGCTCTCTTATATACTCATGCAGCTCCACACACACAAACACTTATATATATATATATATATATATATATATGTACACTCATCCATCGTATACATTACCACATCTTGAAATTCCTTCCAGGAATGTGACTGATCACATGACCTGAAAGGTTCAATGGCTAATCAACAACTTTGTTTGATTGGGACCCTATCCATGCCACCTCACATATCAGGAGTGTCGTTCTTCTTTTCATAAAGAGGTCCAAGGGCTAGTCTTGCAGAAGTTTTTTCAGCTACACAGGATGCGCAACATCCGTGCAAGTCCTGGTGACTTTCTCCCCTGCACTGCACCGATCAGATAGATCAGTGTGGGGCAGGAGAAAGGAGAACAGTTCTTTCAGTGATCATGAAGGATGCTGTCAGTGTTTTCCTCCATCAGAATAAGCAGCCTCTAGACTGTAAGAAACACACACATTTTAACATCATTTTGATTGTCTAAAATTTACTGCAGCTAAAAATTACATTTGGTTTACAATGCATTTTGCCAGATATGTTGTCACTTGTCAAAGCTAAGAATTTTACATGCTGGGTTTTTTTATGGCACATTTAGCACTGATAAGTTGTCACACTCTTGCTTAATATGTTAACATTCTGTCTGTAAACTGTATATGCATAGCTACCTTTTTGAAGCAATATTGAGATTTACTTAAGAACGTGGGGCCCAATAAATACCATCAATGGTGCCCAGTCCAAGAGATGGTGGATCCTATAGGTAAACACCACCTCATCATGCACTAAAACTTACTAAAAAAAAAAAAGATGTGAAGTTCACACATATAGAAAATGGACATTTTGTGAATACATATTACACGTATTGTAAAATAGATAGAGCTCATATGTAGAGTTTGTTTGATAAACTTTCCTACTACTTTGTCTAAATTAGAAGCAAATTGGTTGAACATTACTTCTACCTAAAATGGCAGAAAACGCACCTATCTTGGTGATGGACAGGACAGCTAGAGGGGATATGGAGGAGGCTGTTATTTTTTTTTTAATAGGTGTACTTTCACCAATTTGCTGATAATTCATTGAAAGTAGATGATCGGTACAATTGCTGCCAATGCATTTTTTAAAGCTGTATTGTCATGAGTCAAATTTGATCATGTTAGGTTCTTGCATAGGTCCTATAGCATTGATAAGTTTCCACCCTCTTTCCTACATACACACATCTCTCCTGCATACACACAACTCTACTACTATCACACACGCAATTTTCCGAAATACACACACAACTCTCCTCCATACACAAACACAGTTCTAACACATATAGCTTTTCTACAGCTTTGAAGTATGCACTCACACCTCTGTTACATACACGCACTGTTTTGCTACATACTTGTACACAGCTTTCTTACATACACCAACAGCTCTCTTATATACTCATGCAGCTCCACACACACAAACACTTATATATATATATATATATATATATATGTACACTCATCCATCGTATACATTACCACATCTTGAAATTCCTTCCAGGAATGTGACTGATCACATGACCTGAAAGGTTCAATGGCTAATCAACAACTTTGTTTGATTGGGACCCTATCCATGCCACCTCACATATCAGGAGTGTCGTTCTTCTTTTCATAAAGAGGTCCAAGGGCTAGTCTTGCAGAAGTTTTTTCAGCTACACAGGATGCGCAACATCCGTGCAAGTCCTGGTGACTTTCTCCCCTGCACTGCACCGATCAGATAGATCAGTGTGGGGCAGGAGAAAGGAGAACAGTTCTTTCAGTGATCATGAAGGATGCTGTCAGTGTTTTCCTCCATCAGAATAAGCAGCCTCTAGACTGTAAGAAACACACACATTTTAACATCATTTTGATTGTCTAAAATTTACTGCAGCTAAAAATTACATTTGGTTTACAATGCATTTTGCCAGATATGTTGTCACTTGTCAAAGCTAAGAATTTTACATGCTGGGTTTTTTTATGGCACATTTAGCACTGATAAGTTGTCACACTCTTGCTTAATATGTTAACATTCTGTCTGTAAACTGTATATGCATAGCTACCTTTTTGAAGCAATATTGAGATTTACTTAAGAACGTGGGGCCCAATAAATACCATCAATGGTGCCCAGTCCAAGAGATGGTGGATCCTATAGGTAAACACCACCTCATCATGCACTAAAACTTACTAAAAAAAAAAAAGATGTGAAGTTCACACATATAGAAAATGGACATTTTGTGAATACATATTACACGTATTGTAAAATAGATAGAGCTCATATGTAGAGTTTGTTTGATAAACTTTCCTACTACTTTGTCTAAATTAGAAGCAAATTGGTTGAACATTACTTCTACCTAAAATGGCAGAAAACGCACCTATCTTGGTGATGGACAGGACAGCTAGAGGGGATATGGAGGAGGCTGTTATTTTTTTTTTAATAGGTGTACTTTCACCAATTTGCTGATAATTCATTGAAAGTAGATGATCGGTACAATTGCTGCCAATGCATTTTTTAAAGCTGTATTGTCATGAGTCAAATTTGATCATGTTAGGTTCTTGCATAGGTCCTATAGCATTGATAAGTTTCCACCCTCTTTCCTACATACACACATCTCTCCTGCATACACACAACTCTACTACTATCACACACGCAATTTTCCGAAATACACACACAACTCTCCTCCATACACAAACACAGTTCTAACACATATAGCTTTTCTACAGCTTTGAAGTATGCACTCACACCTCTGTTACATACACGCACTGTTTTGCTACATACTTGTACACAGCTTTCTTACATACACCAACAGCTCTCTTATATACTCATGCAGCTCCACACACACAAACACTTATATATATATATATATATATATATATGTACACTCATCCATCGTATACATTACCACATCTTGAAATTCCTTCCAGGAATGTGACTGATCACATGACCTGAAAGGTTCAATGGCTAATCAACAACTTTGTTTGATTGGGACCCTATCCATGCCACCTCACATATCAGGAGTGTCGTTCTTCTTTTCATAAAGAGGTCCAAGGGCTAGTCTTGCAGAAGTTTTTTCAGCTACACAGGATGCGCAACATCCGTGCAAGTCCTGGTGACTTTCTCCCCTGCACTGCACCGATCAGATAGATCAGTGTGGGGCAGGAGAAAGGAGAACAGTTCTTTCAGTGATCATGAAGGATGCTGTCAGTGTTTTCCTCCATCAGAATAAGCAGCCTCTAGACTGTAAGAAACACACACATTTTAACATCATTTTGATTGTCTAAAATTTACTGCAGCTAAAAATTACATTTGGTTTACAATGCATTTTGCCAGATATGTTGTCACTTGTCAAAGCTAAGAATTTTACATGCTGGGTTTTTTTATGGCACATTTAGCACTGATAAGTTGTCACACTCTTGCTTAATATGTTAACATTCTGTCTGTAAACTGTATATGCATAGCTACCTTTTTGAAGCAATATTGAGATTTACTTAAGAACGTGGGGCCCAATAAATACCATCAATGGTGCCCAGTCCAAGAGATGGTGGATCCTATAGGTAAACACCACCTCATCATGCACTAAAACTTACTAAAAAAAAAAAAGATGTGAAGTTCACACATATAGAAAATGGACATTTTGTGAATACATATTACACGTATTGTAAAATAGATAGAGCTCATATGTAGAGTTTGTTTGATAAACTTTCCTACTACTTTGTCTAAATTAGAAGCAAATTGGTTGAACATTACTTCTACCTAAAATGGCAGAAAACGCACCTATCTTGGTGATGGACAGGACAGCTAGAGGGGATATGGAGGAGGCTGTTATTTTTTTTTTAATAGGTGTACTTTCACCAATTTGCTGATAATTCATTGAAAGTAGATGATCGGTACAATTGCTGCCAATGCATTTTTTAAAGCTGTATTGTCATGAGTCAAATTTGATCATGTTAGGTTCTTGCATAGGTCCTATAGCATTGATAAGTTTCCACCCTCTTTCCTACATACACACATCTCTCCTGCATACACACAACTCTACTACTATCACACACGCAATTTTCCGAAATACACACACAACTCTCCTCCATACACAAACACAGTTCTAACACATATAGCTTTTCTACAGCTTTGAAGTATGCACTCACACCTCTGTTACATACACGCACTGTTTTGCTACATACTTGTACACAGCTTTCTTACATACACCAACAGCTCTCTTATATACTCATGCAGCTCCACACACACAAACACTTATATATATATATATATATATATATATGTACACTCATCCATCGTATACATTACCACATCTTGAAATTCCTTCCAGGAATGTGACTGATCACATGACCTGAAAGGTTCAATGGCTAATCAACAACTTTGTTTGATTGGGACCCTATCCATGCCACCTCACATATCAGGAGTGTCGTTCTTCTTTTCATAAAGAGGTCCAAGGGCTAGTCTTGCAGAAGTTTTTTCAGCTACACAGGATGCGCAACATCCGTGCAAGTCCTGGTGACTTTCTCCCCTGCACTGCACCGATCAGATAGATCAGTGTGGGGCAGGAGAAAGGAGAACAGTTCTTTCAGTGATCATGAAGGATGCTGTCAGTGTTTTCCTCCATCAGAATAAGCAGCCTCTAGACTGTAAGAAACACACACATTTTAACATCATTTTGATTGTCTAAAATTTACTGCAGCTAAAAATTACATTTGGTTTACAATGCATTTTGCCAGATATGTTGTCACTTGTCAAAGCTAAGAATTTTACATGCTGGGTTTTTTTATGGCACATTTAGCACTGATAAGTTGTCACACTCTTGCTTAATATGTTAACATTCTGTCTGTAAACTGTATATGCATAGCTACCTTTTTGAAGCAATATTGAGATTTACTTAAGAACGTGGGGCCCAATAAATACCATCAATGGTGCCCAGTCCAAGAGATGGTGGATCCTATAGGTAAACACCACCTCATCATGCACTAAAACTTACTAAAAAAAAAAAAGATGTGAAGTTCACACATATAGAAAATGGACATTTTGTGAATACATATTACACGTATTGTAAAATAGATAGAGCTCATATGTAGAGTTTGTTTGATAAACTTTCCTACTACTTTGTCTAAATTAGAAGCAAATTGGTTGAACATTACTTCTACCTAAAATGGCAGAAAACGCACCTATCTTGGTGATGGACAGGACAGCTAGAGGGGATATGGAGGAGGCTGTTATTTTTTTTTTAATAGGTGTACTTTCACCAATTTGCTGATAATTCATTGAAAGTAGATGATCGGTACAATTGCTGCCAATGCATTTTTTAAAGCTGTATTGTCATGAGTCAAATTTGATCATGTTAGGTTCTTGCATAGGTCCTATAGCATTGATAAGTTTCCACCCTCTTTCCTACATACACACATCTCTCCTGCATACACACAACTCTACTACTATCACACACGCAATTTTCCGAAATACACACACAACTCTCCTCCATACACAAACACAGTTCTAACACATATAGCTTTTCTACAGCTTTGAAGTATGCACTCACACCTCTGTTACATACACGCACTGTTTTGCTACATACTTGTACACAGCTTTCTTACATACACCAACAGCTCTCTTATATACTCATGCAGCTCCACACACACAAACACTTATATATATATATATATATATATATATATGTACACTCATCCATCGTATACATTACCACATCTTGAAATTCCTTCCAGGAATGTGACTGATCACATGACCTGAAAGGTTCAATGGCTAATCAACAACTTTGTTTGATTGGGACCCTATCCATGCCACCTCACATATCAGGAGTGTCGTTCTTCTTTTCATAAAGAGGTCCAAGGGCTAGTCTTGCAGAAGTTTTTTCAGCTACACAGGATGCGCAACATCCGTGCAAGTCCTGGTGACTTTCTCCCCTGCACTGCACCGATCAGATAGATCAGTGTGGGGCAGGAGAAAGGAGAACAGTTCTTTCAGTGATCATGAAGGATGCTGTCAGTGTTTTCCTCCATCAGAATAAGCAGCCTCTAGACTGTAAGAAACACACACATTTTAACATCATTTTGATTGTCTAAAATTTACTGCAGCTAAAAATTACATTTGGTTTACAATGCATTTTGCCAGATATGTTGTCACTTGTCAAAGCTAAGAATTTTACATGCTGGGTTTTTTTATGGCACATTTAGCACTGATAAGTTGTCACACTCTTGCTTAATATGTTAACATTCTGTCTGTAAACTGTATATGCATAGCTACCTTTTTGAAGCAATATTGAGATTTACTTAAGAACGTGGGGCCCAATAAATACCATCAATGGTGCCCAGTCCAAGAGATGGTGGATCCTATAGGTAAACACCACCTCATCATGCACTAAAACTTACTAAAAAAAAAAAAGATGTGAAGTTCACACATATAGAAAATGGACATTTTGTGAATACATATTACACGTATTGTAAAATAGATAGAGCTCATATGTAGAGTTTGTTTGATAAACTTTCCTACTACTTTGTCTAAATTAGAAGCAAATTGGTTGAACATTACTTCTACCTAAAATGGCAGAAAACGCACCTATCTTGGTGATGGACAGGACAGCTAGAGGGGATATGGAGGAGGCTGTTATTTTTTTTTTAATAGGTGTACTTTCACCAATTTGCTGATAATTCATTGAAA
The DNA here is from genome assembly GCF_046119375.1 of Phyllobates terribilis. NCBI lineage: Eukaryota > Metazoa > Chordata > Amphibia > Anura > Dendrobatidae > Phyllobates > Phyllobates terribilis. The sequence goes on along the minus strand of NW_027365664.1, from coordinate 72,442 downwards.
GTAGATGATCGGTACAATTGCTGCCAATGCATTTTTTAAAGCTGTATTGTCATGAGTCAAATTTGATCATGTTAGGTTCTTGCATAGGTCCTATAGCATTGATAAGTTTCCACCCTCTTTCCTACATACACACATCTCTCCTGCATACACACAACTCTACTACTATCACACACGCAATTTTCCGAAATACACACACAACTCTCCTCCATACACAAACACAGTTCTAACACATATAGCTTTTCTACAGCTTTGAAGTATGCACTCACACCTCTGTTACATACACGCACTGTTTTGCTACATACTTGTACACAGCTTTCTTACATACACCAACAGCTCTCTTATATACTCATGCAGCTCCACACACACAAACACTATATATATATATATATATATATATATATGTACACTCATCCATCGTATACATTACCACATCTTGAAATTCCTTCCAGGAATGTGACTGATCACATGACCTGAAAGGTTCAATGGCTAATCAACAACTTTGTTTGATTGGGACCCTATCCATGCCACCTCACATATCAGGAGTGTCGTTCTTCTTTTCATAAAGAGGTCCAAGGGCTAGTCTTGCAGAAGTTTTTTCAGCTACACAGGATGCGCAACATCCGTGCAAGTCCTGGTGACTTTCTCCCCTGCACTGCACCGATCAGATAGATCAGTGTGGGGCAGGAGAAAGGAGAACAGTTCTTTCAGTGATCATGAAGGATGCTGTCAGTGTTTTCCTCCATCAGAATAAGCAGCCTCTAGACTGTAAGAAACACACACATTTTAACATCATTTTGATTGTCTAAAATTTACTGCAGCTAAAAATTACATTTGGTTTACAATGCATTTTGCCAGATATGTTGTCACTTGTCAAAGCTAAGAATTTTACATGCTGGGTTTTTTTATGGCACATTTAGCACTGATAAGTTGTCACACTCTTGCTTAATATGTTAACATTCTGTCTGTAAACTGTATATGCATAGCTACCTTTTTGAAGCAATATTGAGATTTACTTAAGAACGTGGGGCCCAATAAATACCATCAATGGTGCCCAGTCCAAGAGATGGTGGATCCTATAGGTAAACACCACCTCATCATGCACTAAAACTTACTAAAAAAAAAAAAGATGTGAAGTTCACACATATAGAAAATGGACATTTTGTGAATACATATTACACGTATTGTAAAATAGATAGAGCTCATATGTAGAGTTTGTTTGATAAACTTTCCTACTACTTTGTCTAAATTAGAAGCAAATTGGTTGAACATTACTTCTACCTAAAATGGCAGAAAACGCACCTATCTTGGTGATGGACAGGACAGCTAGAGGGGATATGGAGGAGGCTGTTATTTTTTTTTTAATAGGTGTACTTTCACCAATTTGCTGATAATTCATTGAAAGTAGATGATCGGTACAATTGCTGCCAATGCATTTTTTAAAGCTGTATTGTCATGAGTCAAATTTGATCATGTTAGGTTCTTGCATAGGTCCTATAGCATTGATAAGTTTCCACCCTCTTTCCTACATACACACATCTCTCCTGCATACACACAACTCTACTACTATCACACACGCAATTTTCCGAAATACACACACAACTCTCCTCCATACACAAACACAGTTCTAACACATATAGCTTTTCTACAGCTTTGAAGTATGCACTCACACCTCTGTTACATACACGCACTGTTTTGCTACATACTTGTACACAGCTTTCTTACATACACCAACAGCTCTCTTATATACTCATGCAGCTCCACACACACAAACACTTATATATATATATATATATATATATATATGTACACTCATCCATCGTATACATTACCACATCTTGAAATTCCTTCCAGGAATGTGACTGATCACATGACCTGAAAGGTTCAATGGCTAATCAACAACTTTGTTTGATTGGGACCCTATCCATGCCACCTCACATATCAGGAGTGTCGTTCTTCTTTTCATAAAGAGGTCCAAGGGCTAGTCTTGCAGAAGTTTTTTCAGCTACACAGGATGCGCAACATCCGTGCAAGTCCTGGTGACTTTCTCCCCTGCACTGCACCGATCAGATAGATCAGTGTGGGGCAGGAGAAAGGAGAACAGTTCTTTCAGTGATCATGAAGGATGCTGTCAGTGTTTTCCTCCATCAGAATAAGCAGCCTCTAGACTGTAAGAAACACACACATTTTAACATCATTTTGATTGTCTAAAATTTACTGCAGCTAAAAATTACATTTGGTTTACAATGCATTTTGCCAGATATGTTGTCACTTGTCAAAGCTAAGAATTTTACATGCTGGGTTTTTTTATGGCACATTTAGCACTGATAAGTTGTCACACTCTTGCTTAATATGTTAACATTCTGTCTGTAAACTGTATATGCATAGCTACCTTTTTGAAGCAATATTGAGATTTACTTAAGAACGTGGGGCCCAATAAATACCATCAATGGTGCCCAGTCCAAGAGATGGTGGATCCTATAGGTAAACACCACCTCATCATGCACTAAAACTTACTAAAAAAAAAAAAGATGTGAAGTTCACACATATAGAAAATGGACATTTTGTGAATACATATTACACGTATTGTAAAATAGATAGAGCTCATATGTAGAGTTTGTTTGATAAACTTTCCTACTACTTTGTCTAAATTAGAAGCAAATTGGTTGAACATTACTTCTACCTAAAATGGCAGAAAACGCACCTATCTTGGTGATGGACAGGACAGCTAGAGGGGATATGGAGGAGGCTGTTATTTTTTTTTTAATAGGTGTACTTTCACCAATTTGCTGATAATTCATTGAAAGTAGATGATCGGTACAATTGCTGCCAATGCATTTTTTAAAGCTGTATTGTCATGAGTCAAATTTGATCATGTTAGGTTCTTGCATAGGTCCTATAGCATTGATAAGTTTCCACCCTCTTTCCTACATACACACATCTCTCCTGCATACACACAACTCTACTACTATCACACACGCAATTTTCCGAAATACACACACAACTCTCCTCCATACACAAACACAGTTCTAACACATATAGCTTTTCTACAGCTTTGAAGTATGCACTCACACCTCTGTTACATACACGCACTGTTTTGCTACATACTTGTACACAGCTTTCTTACATACACCAACAGCTCTCTTATATACTCATGCAGCTCCACACACACAAACACTTATATATATATATATATATATATATATGTACACTCATCCATCGTATACATTACCACATCTTGAAATTCCTTCCAGGAATGTGACTGATCACATGACCTGAAAGGTTCAATGGCTAATCAACAACTTTGTTTGATTGGGACCCTATCCATGCCACCTCACATATCAGGAGTGTCGTTCTTCTTTTCATAAAGAGGTCCAAGGGCTAGTCTTGCAGAAGTTTTTTCAGCTACACAGGATGCGCAACATCCGTGCAAGTCCTGGTGACTTTCTCCCCTGCACTGCACCGATCAGATAGATCAGTGTGGGGCAGGAGAAAGGAGAACAGTTCTTTCAGTGATCATGAAGGATGCTGTCAGTGTTTTCCTCCATCAGAATAAGCAGCCTCTAGACTGTAAGAAACACACACATTTTAACATCATTTTGATTGTCTAAAATTTACTGCAGCTAAAAATTACATTTGGTTTACAATGCATTTTGCCAGATATGTTGTCACTTGTCAAAGCTAAGAATTTTACATGCTGGGTTTTTTTATGGCACATTTAGCACTGATAAGTTGTCACACTCTTGCTTAATATGTTAACATTCTGTCTGTAAACTGTATATGCATAGCTACCTTTTTGAAGCAATATTGAGATTTACTTAAGAACGTGGGGCCCAATAAATACCATCAATGGTGCCCAGTCCAAGAGATGGTGGATCCTATAGGTAAACACCACCTCATCATGCACTAAAACTTACTAAAAAAAAAAAAGATGTGAAGTTCACACATATAGAAAATGGACATTTTGTGAATACATATTACACGTATTGTAAAATAGATAGAGCTCATATGTAGAGTTTGTTTGATAAACTTTCCTACTACTTTGTCTAAATTAGAAGCAAATTGGTTGAACATTACTTCTACCTAAAATGGCAGAAAACGCACCTATCTTGGTGATGGACAGGACAGCTAGAGGGGATATGGAGGAGGCTGTTATTTTTTTTTTAATAGGTGTACTTTCACCAATTTGCTGATAATTCATTGAAAGTAGATGATCGGTACAATTGCTGCCAATGCATTTTTTAAAGCTGTATTGTCATGAGTCAAATTTGATCATGTTAGGTTCTTGCATAGGTCCTATAGCATTGATAAGTTTCCACCCTCTTTCCTACATACACACATCTCTCCTGCATACACACAACTCTACTACTATCACACACGCAATTTTCCGAAATACACACACAACTCTCCTCCATACACAAACACAGTTCTAACACATATAGCTTTTCTACAGCTTTGAAGTATGCACTCACACCTCTGTTACATACACGCACTGTTTTGCTACATACTTGTACACAGCTTTCTTACATACACCAACAGCTCTCTTATATACTCATGCAGCTCCACACACACAAACACATATATATATATATATATATATATATATGTACACTCATCCATCGTATACATTACCACATCTTGAAATTCCTTCCAGGAATGTGACTGATCACATGACCTGAAAGGTTCAATGGCTAATCAACAACTTTGTTTGATTGGGACCCTATCCATGCCACCTCACATATCAGGAGTGTCGTTCTTCTTTTCATAAAGAGGTCCAAGGGCTAGTCTTGCAGAAGTTTTTTCAGCTACACAGGATGCGCAACATCCGTGCAAGTCCTGGTGACTTTCTCCCCTGCACTGCACCGATCAGATAGATCAGTGTGGGGCAGGAGAAAGGAGAACAGTTCTTTCAGTGATCATGAAGGATGCTGTCAGTGTTTTCCTCCATCAGAATAAGCAGCCTCTAGACTGTAAGAAACACACACATTTTAACATCATTTTGATTGTCTAAAATTTACTGCAGCTAAAAATTACATTTGGTTTACAATGCATTTTGCCAGATATGTTGTCACTTGTCAAAGCTAAGAATTTTACATGCTGGGTTTTTTTATGGCACATTTAGCACTGATAAGTTGTCACACTCTTGCTTAATATGTTAACATTCTGTCTGTAAACTGTATATGCATAGCTACCTTTTTGAAGCAATATTGAGATTTACTTAAGAACGTGGGGCCCAATAAATACCATCAATGGTGCCCAGTCCAAGAGATGGTGGATCCTATAGGTAAACACCACCTCATCATGCACTAAAACTTACTAAAAAAAAAAAAGATGTGAAGTTCACACATATAGAAAATGGACATTTTGTGAATACATATTACACGTATTGTAAAATAGATAGAGCTCATATGTAGAGTTTGTTTGATAAACTTTCCTACTACTTTGTCTAAATTAGAAGCAAATTGGTTGAACATTACTTCTACCTAAAATGGCAGAAAACGCACCTATCTTGGTGATGGACAGGACAGCTAGAGGGGATATGGAGGAGGCTGTTATTTTTTTTTTAATAGGTGTACTTTCACCAATTTGCTGATAATTCATTGAAAGTAGATGATCGGTACAATTGCTGCCAATGCATTTTTTAAAGCTGTATTGTCATGAGTCAAATTTGATCATGTTAGGTTCTTGCATAGGTCCTATAGCATTGATAAGTTTCCACCCTCTTTCCTACATACACACATCTCTCCTGCATACACACAACTCTACTACTATCACACACGCAATTTTCCGAAATACACACACAACTCTCCTCCATACACAAACACAGTTCTAACACATATAGCTTTTCTACAGCTTTGAAGTATGCACTCACACCTCTGTTACATACACGCACTGTTTTGCTACATACTTGTACACAGCTTTCTTACATACACCAACAGCTCTCTTATATACTCATGCAGCTCCACACACACAAACACTTATATATATATATATATATATATATATAGTACACTCATCCATCGTATACATTACCACATCTTGAAATTCCTTCCAGGAATGTGACTGATCACATGACCTGAAAGGTTCAATGGCTAATCAACAACTTTGTTTGATTGGGACCCTATCCATGCCACCTCACATATCAGGAGTGTCGTTCTTCTTTTCATAAAGAGGTCCAAGGGCTAGTCTTGCAGAAGTTTTTTCAGCTACACAGGATGCGCAACATCCGTGCAAGTCCTGGTGACTTTCTCCCCTGCACTGCACCGATCAGATAGATCAGTGTGGGGCAGGAGAAAGGAGAACAGTTCTTTCAGTGATCATGAAGGATGCTGTCAGTGTTTTCCTCCATCAGAATAAGCAGCCTCTAGACTGTAAGAAACACACACATTTTAACATCATTTTGATTGTCTAAAATTTACTGCAGCTAAAAATTACATTTGGTTTACAATGCATTTTGCCAGATATGTTGTCACTTGTCAAAGCTAAGAATTTTACATGCTGGGTTTTTTTATGGCACATTTAGCACTGATAAGTTGTCACACTCTTGCTTAATATGTTAACATTCTGTCTGTAAACTGTATATGCATAGCTACCTTTTTGAAGCAATATTGAGATTTACTTAAGAACGTGGGGCCCAATAAATACCATCAATGGTGCCCAGTCCAAGAGATGGTGGATCCTATAGGTAAACACCACCTCATCATGCACTAAAACTTACTAAAAAAAAAAAAGATGTGAAGTTCACACATATAGAAAATGGACATTTTGTGAATACATATTACACGTATTGTAAAATAGATAGAGCTCATATGTAGAGTTTGTTTGATAAACTTTCCTACTACTTTGTCTAAATTAGAAGCAAATTGGTTGAACATTACTTCTACCTAAAATGGCAGAAAACGCACCTATCTTGGTGATGGACAGGACAGCTAGAGGGGATATGGAGGAGGCTGTTATTTTTTTTTTAATAGGTGTACTTTCACCAATTTGCTGATAATTCATTGAAAGTAGATGATCGGTACAATTGCTGCCAATGCATTTTTTAAAGCTGTATTGTCATGAGTCAAATTTGATCATGTTAGGTTCTTGCATAGGTCCTATAGCATTGATAAGTTTCCACCCTCTTTCCTACATACACACATCTCTCCTGCATACACACAACTCTACTACTATCACACACGCAATTTTCCGAAATACACACACAACTCTCCTCCATACACAAACACAGTTCTAACACATATAGCTTTTCTACAGCTTTGAAGTATGCACTCACACCTCTGTTACATACACGCACTGTTTTGCTACATACTTGTACACAGCTTTCTTACATACACCAACAGCTCTCTTATATACTCATGCAGCTCCACACACACAAACACTTATATATATATATATATATATATATATGTACACTCATCCATCGTATACATTACCACATCTTGAAATTCCTTCCAGGAATGTGACTGATCACATGACCTGAAAGGTTCAATGGCTAATCAACAACTTTGTTTGATTGGGACCCTATCCATGCCACCTCACATATCAGGAGTGTCGTTCTTCTTTTCATAAAGAGGTCCAAGGGCTAGTCTTGCAGAAGTTTTTTCAGCTACACAGGATGCGCAACATCCGTGCAAGTCCTGGTGACTTTCTCCCCTGCACTGCACCGATCAGATAGATCAGTGTGGGGCAGGAGAAAGGAGAACAGTTCTTTCAGTGATCATGAAGGATGCTGTCAGTGTTTTCCTCCATCAGAATAAGCAGCCTCTAGACTGTAAGAAACACACACATTTTAACATCATTTTGATTGTCTAAAATTTACTGCAGCTAAAAATTACATTTGGTTTACAATGCATTTTGCCAGATATGTTGTCACTTGTCAAAGCTAAGAATTTTACATGCTGGGTTTTTTTATGGCACATTTAGCACTGATAAGTTGTCACACTCTTGCTTAATATGTTAACATTCTGTCTGTAAACTGTATATGCATAGCTACCTTTTTGAAGCAATATTGAGATTTACTTAAGAACGTGGGGCCCAATAAATACCATCAATGGTGCCCAGTCCAAGAGATGGTGGATCCTATAGGTAAACACCACCTCATCATGCACTAAAACTTACTAAAAAAAAAAAAGATGTGAAGTTCACACATATAGAAAATGGACATTTTGTGAATACATATTACACGTATTGTAAAATAGATAGAGCTCATATGTAGAGTTTGTTTGATAAACTTTCCTACTACTTTGTCTAAATTAGAAGCAAATTGGTTGAACATTACTTCTACCTAAAATGGCAGAAAACGCACCTATCTTGGTGATGGACAGGACAGCTAGAGGGGATATGGAGGAGGCTGTTATTTTTTTTTTAATAGGTGTACTTTCACCAATTTGCTGATAATTCATTGAAAGTAGATGATCGGTACAATTGCTGCCAATGCATTTTTTAAAGCTGTATTGTCATGAGTCAAATTTGATCATGTTAGGTTCTTGCATAGGTCCTATAGCATTGATAAGTTTCCACCCTCTTTCCTACATACACACATCTCTCCTGCATACACACAACTCTACTACTATCACACACGCAATTTTCCGAAATACACACACAACTCTCCTCCATACACAAACACAGTTCTAACACATATAGCTTTTCTACAGCTTTGAAGTATGCACTCACACCTCTGTTACATACACGCACTGTTTTGCTACATACTTGTACACAGCTTTCTTACATACACCAACAGCTCTCTTATATACTCATGCAGCTCCACACACACAAACACTTATATATATATATATATATATATATATGTACACTCATCCATCGTATACATTACCACATCTTGAAATTCCTTCCAGGAATGTGACTGATCACATGACCTGAAAGGTTCAATGGCTAATCAACAACTTTGTTTGATTGGGACCCTATCCATGCCACCTCACATATCAGGAGTGTCGTTCTTCTTTTCATAAAGAGGTCCAAGGGCTAGTCTTGCAGAAGTTTTTTCAGCTACACAGGATGCGCAACATCCGTGCAAGTCCTGGTGACTTTCTCCCCTGCACTGCACCGATCAGATAGATCAGTGTGGGGCAGGAGAAAGGAGAACAGTTCTTTCAGTGATCATGAAGGATGCTGTCAGTGTTTTCCTCCATCAGAATAAGCAGCCTCTAGACTGTAAGAAACACACACATTTTAACATCATTTTGATTGTCTAAAATTTACTGCAGCTAAAAATTACATTTGGTTTACAATGCATTTTGCCAGATATGTTGTCACTTGTCAAAGCTAAGAATTTTACATGCTGGGTTTTTTTATGGCACATTTAGCACTGATAAGTTGTCACACTCTTGCTTAATATGTTAACATTCTGTCTGTAAACTGTATATGCATAGCTACCTTTTTGAAGCAATATTGAGATTTACTTAAGAACGTGGGGCCCAATAAATACCATCAATGGTGCCCAGTCCAAGAGATGGTGGATCCTATAGGTAAACACCACCTCATCATGCACTAAAACTTACTAAAAAAAAAAAAGATGTGAAGTTCACACATATAGAAAATGGACATTTTGTGAATACATATTACACGTATTGTAAAATAGATAGAGCTCATATGTAGAGTTTGTTTGATAAACTTTCCTACTACTTTGTCTAAATTAGAAGCAAATTGGTTGAACATTACTTCTACCTAAAATGGCAGAAAACGCACCTATCTTGGTGATGGACAGGACAGCTAGAGGGGATATGGAGGAGGCTGTTATTTTTTTTTTAATAGGTGTACTTTCACCAATTTGCTGATAATTCATTGAAAGTAGATGATCGGTACAATTGCTGCCAATGCATTTTTTAAAGCTGTATTGTCATGAGTCAAATTTGATCATGTTAGGTTCTTGCATAGGTCCTATAGCATTGATAAGTTTCCACCCTCTTTCCTACATACACACATCTCTCCTGCATACACACAACTCTACTACTATCACACACGCAATTTTCCGAAATACACACACAACTCTCCTCCATACACAAACACAGTTCTAACACATATAGCTTTTCTACAGCTTTGAAGTATGCACTCACACCTCTGTTACATACACGCACTGTTTTGCTACATACTTGTACACAGCTTTCTTACATACACCAACAGCTCTCTTATATACTCATGCAGCTCCACACACACAAACACTATATATATATATATATATATATATATGTACACTCATCCATCGTATACATTACCACATCTTGAAATTCCTTCCAGGAATGTGACTGGAATGTGACTGATCACATGACCTGAAAGGTTCAATGGCTAATCAACAACTTTGTTTGATTGGGACCCTATCCATGCCACCTCACATATCAGGAGTGTCGTTCTTCTTTTCATAAAGAGGTCCAAGGGCTAGTCTTGCAGAAGTTTTTTCAGCTACACAGGATGCGCAACATCCGTGCAAGTCCTGGTGACTTTCTCCCCTGCACTGCACCGATCAGATAGATCAGTGTGGGGCAGGAGAAAGGAGAACAGTTCTTTCAGTGATCATGAAGGATGCTGTCAGTGTTTTCCTCCATCAGAATAAGCAGCCTCTAGACTGTAAGAAACACACACATTTTAACATCATTTTGATTGTCTAAAATTTACTGCAGCTAAAAATTACATTTGGTTTACAATGCATTTTGCCAGATATGTTGTCACTTGTCAAAGCTAAGAATTTTACATGCTGGGTTTTTTTATGGCACATTTAGCACTGATAAGTTGTCACACTCTTGCTTAATATGTTAACATTCTGTCTGTAAACTGTATATGCATAGCTACCTTTTTGAAGCAATATTGAGATTTACTTAAGAACGTGGGGCCCAATAAATACCATCAATGGTGCCCAGTCCAAGAGATGGTGGATCCTATAGGTAAACACCACCTCATCATGCACTAAAACTTACTAAAAAAAAAAAAGATGTGAAGTTCACACATATAGAAAATGGACATTTTGTGAATACATATTACACGTATTGTAAAATAGATAGAGCTCATATGTAGAGTTTGTTTGATAAACTTTCCTACTACTTTGTCTAAATTAGAAGCAAATTGGTTGAACATTACTTCTACCTAAAATGGCAGAAAACGCACCTATCTTGGTGATGGACAGGACAGCTAGAGGGGATATGGAGGAGGCTGTTATTTTTTTTTTAATAGGTGTACTTTCACCAATTTGCTGATAATTCATTGAAAGTAGATGATCGGTACAATTGCTGCCAATGCATTTTTTAAAGCTGTATTGTCATGAGTCAAATTTGATCATGTTAGGTTCTTGCATAGGTCCTATAGCATTGATAAGTTTCCACCCTCTTTCCTACATACACACATCTCTCCTGCATACACACAACTCTACTACTATCACACACGCAATTTTCCGAAATACACACACAACTCTCCTCCATACACAAACACAGTTCTAACACATATAGCTTTTCTACAGCTTTGAAGTATGCACTCACACCTCTGTTACATACACGCACTGTTTTGCTACATACTTGTACACAGCTTTCTTACATACACCAACAGCTCTCTTATATACTCATGCAGCTCCACACACACAAACACTTATATATATATATATATATGTACACTCATCCATCGTATACATTACCACATCTTGAAATTCCTTCCAGGAATGTGACTGATCACATGACCTGAAAGGTTCAATGGCTAATCAACAACTTTGTTTGATTGGGACCCTATCCATGCCACCTCACATATCAGGAGTGTCGTTCTTCTTTTCATAAAGAGGTCCAAGGGCTAGTCTTGCAGAAGTTTTTTCAGCTACACAGGATGCGCAACATCCGTGCAAGTCCTGGTGACTTTCTCCCCTGCACTGCACCGATCAGATAGATCAGTGTGGGGCAGGAGAAAGGAGAACAGTTCTTTCAGTGATCATGAAGGATGCTGTCAGTGTTTTCCTCCATCAGAATAAGCAGCCTCTAGACTGTAAGAAACACACACATTTTAACATCATTTTGATTGTCTAAAATTTACTGCAGCTAAAAATTACATTTGGTTTACAATGCATTTTGCCAGATATGTTGTCACTTGTCAAAGCTAAGAATTTTACATGCTGGGTTTTTTTATGGCACATTTAGCACTGATAAGTTGTCACACTCTTGCTTAATATGTTAACATTCTGTCTGTAAACTGTATATGCATAGCTACCTTTTTGAAGCAATATTGAGATTTACTTAAGAACGTGGGGCCCAATAAATACCATCAATGGTGCCCAGTCCAAGAGATGGTGGATCCTATAGGTAAACACCACCTCATCATGCACTAAAACTTACTAAAAAAAAAAAGATGTGAAGTTCACACATATAGAAAATGGACATTTTGTGAATACATATTACACGTATTGTAAAATAGATAGAGCTCATATGTAGAGTTTGTTTGATAAACTTTCCTACTACTTTGTCTAAATTAGAAGCAAATTGGTTGAACATTACTTCTACCTAAAATGGCAGAAAACGCACCTATCTTGGTGATGGACAGGACAGCTAGAGGGGATATGGAGGAGGCTGTTATTTTTTTTTTAATAGGTGTACTTTCACCAATTTACTGATAATTAATTGAAAGTAGATGATCGGTACAATTGCTGCCAATGCATTTTTTAAAGCTGTATTGTCATGAGTCAAATTTGATCATGTTAGGTTCTTGCATAGGTCCTATAGCATTGATAAGTTTCCACCCTCTTTCCTACATACACACATCTCTCCTGCATACACACAACTCTACTACTATCACACACGCAATTTTCCGAAATACACACACAACTCTCCTCCATACACAAACACAGTTCTAACACATATAGCTTTTCTACAGCTTTGAAGTATGCACTCACACCTGTTACATACACGCACTGTTTTGCTACATACTTGTACACAGCTTTCTTACATACACCAACAGCTCTCTTATATACTCATGCAGCTCCACACACACAAACACTTATATATATATATATATATATATATATGTACACTCATCCATCGTATACATTACCACATCTTGAAATTCCTTCCAGGAATGTGACTGATCACATGACCTGAAAGGTTCAATGGCTAATCAACAACTTTGTTTGATTGGGACCCTATCCATGCCACCTCACATATCAGGAGTGTCGTTCTTCTTTTCATAAAGAGGTCCAAGGGCTAGTCTTGCAGAAGTTTTTTCAGCTACACAGGATGCGCAACATCCGTGCAAGTCCTGGTGACTTTCTCCCCTGCACTGCACCGATCAGATAGATCAGTGTGGGGCAGGAGAAAGGAGAACAGTTCTTTCAGTGATCATGAAGGATGCTGTCAGTGTTTTCCTCCATCAGAATAAGCAGCCTCTAGACTGTAAGAAACACACACATTTTAACATCATTTTGATTGTCTAAAATTTACTGCAGCTAAAAATTACATTTGGTTTACAATGCATTTTGCCAGATATGTTGTCACTTGTCAAAGCTAAGAATTTTACATGCTGGGTTTTTTTATGGCACATTTAGCACTGATAAGTTGTCACACTCTTGCTTAATATGTTAACATTCTGTCTGTAAACTGTATATGCATAGCTACCTTTTTGAAGCAATATTGAGATTTACTTAAGAACGTGGGGCCCAATAAATACCATCAATGGTGCCCAGTCCAAGAGATGGTGGATCCTATAGGTAAACACCACCTCATCATGCACTAAAACTTACTAAAAAAAAAAAAGATGTGAAGTTCACACATATAGAAAATGGACATTTTGTGAATACATATTACACGTATTGTAAAATAGATAGAGCTCATATGTAGAGTTTGTTTGATAAACTTTCCTACAACTTTGTCTAAATTAGAAGCAAATTGGTTGAACATTACTTCTACCTAAAATGGCAGAAAACGCACCTATCTTGGTGATGGACAGGACAGCTAGAGGGGATATGGAGGAGGCTGTTATTTTTTTTTTAATAGGTGTACTTTCACCAATTTACTGATAATTAATTGAAAGTAGATGATCGGTACAATTGCTGCCAATGCATTTTTTAAAGCTGTATTGTCATGAGTCAAATTTGATCATGTTAGGTTCTTGCATAGGTCCTATAGCATTGATAAGTTTCCACCCTCTTTCCTACATACACACATCTCTCCTGCATACACACAACTCTACTACTATCACACACGCAATTTTCCGAAATACACACACAACTCTCCTCCATACACAAACACAGTTCTAACACATATAGCTTTTCTACAGCTTTGAAGTATGCACTCACACCTCTGTTACATACACGCACTGTTTTGCTACATACTTGTACACAGCTTTCTTACATACACCAACAGCTCTCTTATATACTCATGCAGCTCCACACACACAAACACTTATATATATATATATATATATATATATGTACACTCATCCATCGTATACATTACCACATCTTGAAATTCCTTCCAGGAATGTGACTGATCACATGACCTGAAAGGTTCAATGGCTAATCAACAACTTTGTTTGATTGGGACCCTATCCATGCCACCTCACATATCAGGAGTGTCGTTCTTCTTTTCATAAAGAGGTCCAAGGGCTAGTCTTGCAGAAGTTTTTTCAGCTACACAGGATGCGCAACATCCGTGCAAGTCCTGGTGACTTTCTCCCCTGCACTGCACCGATCAGATAGATCAGTGTGGGGCAGGAGAAAGGAGAACAGTTCTTTCAGTGATCATGAAGGATGCTGTCAGTGTTTTCCTCCATCAGAATAAGCAGCCTCTAGACTGTAAGAAACACACACATTTTAACATCATTTTGATTGTCTAAAATTTACTGCAGCTAAAAATTACATTTGGTTTACAATGCATTTTGCCAGATATGTTGTCACTTGTCAAAGCTAAGAATTTTACATGCTGGGTTTTTTTATGGCACATTTAGCACTGATAAGTTGTCACACTCTTGCTTAATATGTTAACATTCTGTCTGTAAACTGTATATGCATAGCTACCTTTTTGAAGCAATATTGAGATTTACTTAAGAACGTGGGGCCCAATAAATACCATCAATGGTGCCCAGTCCAAGAGATGGTGGATCCTATAGGTAAACACCACCTCATCATGCACTAAAACTTACTAAAAAAAAAAAAAAGATGTGAAGTTCACACATATAGAAAATGGACATTTTGTGAATACATATTACACGTATTGTAAAATAGATAGAGCTCATATGTAGAGTTTGTTTGATAAACTTTCCTACTACTTTGTCTAAATTAGAAGCAAATTGGTTGAACATTACTTCTACCTAAAATGGCAGAAAACGCACCTATCTTGGTGATGGACAGGACAGCTAGAGGGGATATGGAGGAGGCTGTTATTTTTTTTTTAATAGGTGTACTTTCACCAATTTGCTGATAATTCATTGAAAGTAGATGATCGGTACAATTGCTGCCAATGCATTTTTTAAAGCTGTATTGTCATGAGTCAAATTTGATCATGTTAGGTTCTTGCATAGGTCCTATAGCATTGATAAGTTTCCACCCTCTTTCCTACATACACACATCTCTCCTGCATACACACAACTCTACTACTATCACACACGCAATTTTCCGAAATACACACACAACTCTCCTCCATACACAAACACAGTTCTAACACATATAGCTTTTCTACAGCTTTGAAGTATGCACTCACACCTCTGTTACATACACGCACTGTTTTGCTACATACTTGTACACAGCTTTCTTACATACACCAACAGCTCTCTTATATACTCATGCAGCTCCACACACACAAACACTTATATATATATATATATATATATATATGTACACTCATCCATCGTATACATTACCACATCTTGAAATTCCTTCCAGGAATGTGACTGATCACATGACCTGAAAGGTTCAATGGCTAATCAACAACTTTGTTTGATTGGGACCCTATCCATGCCACCTCACATATCAGGAGTGTCGTTCTTCTTTTCATAAAGAGGTCCAAGGGCTAGTCTTGCAGAAGTTTTTTCAGCTACACAGGATGCGCAACATCCGTGCAAGTCCTGGTGACTTTCTCCCCTGCACTGCACCGATCAGATAGATCAGTGTGGGGCAGGAGAAAGGAGAACAGTTCTTTCAGTGATCATGAAGGATGCTGTCAGTGTTTTCCTCCATCAGAATAAGCAGCCTCTAGACTGTAAGAAACACACACATTTTAACATCATTTTGATTGTCTAAAATTTACTGCAGCTAAAAATTACATTTGGTTTACAATGCATTTTGCCAGATATGTTGTCACTTGTCAAAGCTAAGAATTTTACATGCTGGGTTTTTTTATGGCACATTTAGCACTGATAAGTTGTCACACTCTTGCTTAATATGTTAACATTCTGTCTGTAAACTGTATATGCATAGCTACCTTTTTGAAGCAATATTGAGATTTACTTAAGAACGTGGGGCCCAATAAATACCATCAATGGTGCCCAGTCCAAGAGATGGTGGATCCTATAGGTAAACACCACCTCATCATGCACTAAAACTTACTAAAAAAAAAAAAGATGTGAAGTTCACACATATAGAAAATGGACATTTTGTGAATACATATTACACGTATTGTAAAATAGATAGAGCTCATATGTAGAGTTTGTTTGATAAACTTTCCTACAACTTTGTCTAAATTAGAAGCAAATTGGTTGAACATTACTTCTACCTAAAATGGCAGAAAACGCACCTATCTTGGTGATGGACAGGACAGCTAGAGGGGATATGGAGGAGGCTGTTATTTTTTTTTTAATAGGTGTACTTTCACCAATTTACTGATAATTAATTGAAAGTAGATGATCGGTACAATTGCTGCCAATGCATTTTTTAAAGCTGTATTGTCATGAGTCAAATTTGATCATGTTAGGTTCTTGCATAGGTCCTATAGCATTGATAAGTTTCCACCCTCTTTCCTACATACACACATCTCTCCTGCATACACACAACTCTACTACTATCACACACGCAATTTTCCGAAATACACACACAACTCTCCTCCATACACAAACACAGTTCTAACACATATAGCTTTTCTACAGCTTTGAAGTATGCACTCACACCTCTGTTACATACACGCACTGTTTTGCTACATACTTGTACACAGCTTTCTTACATACACCAACAGCTCTCTTATATACTCATGCAGCTCCACACACACAAACACTTATATATATATATATATATATATATATGTACACTCATCCATCGTATACATTACCACATCTTGAAATTCCTTCCAGGAATGTGACTGATCACATGACCTGAAAGGTTCAATGGCTAATCAACAACTTTGTTTGATTGGGACCCTATCCATGCCACCTCACATATCAGGAGTGTCGTTCTTCTTTTCATAAAGAGGTCCAAGGGCTAGTCTTGCAGAAGTTTTTTCAGCTACACAGGATGCGCAACATCCGTGCAAGTCCTGGTGACTTTCTCCCCTGCACTGCACCGATCAGATAGATCAGTGTGGGGCAGGAGAAAGGAGAACAGTTCTTTCAGTGATCATGAAGGATGCTGTCAGTGTTTTCCTCCATCAGAATAAGCAGCCTCTAGACTGTAAGAAACACACACATTTTAACATCATTTTGATTGTCTAAAATTTACTGCAGCTAAAAATTACATTTGGTTTACAATGCATTTTGCCAGATATGTTGTCACTTGTCAAAGCTAAGAATTTTACATGCTGGGTTTTTTTATGGCACATTTAGCACTGATAAGTTGTCACACTCTTGCTTAATATGTTAACATTCTGTCTGTAAACTGTATATGCATAGCTACCTTTTTGAAGCAATATTGAGATTTACTTAAGAACGTGGGGCCCAATAAATACCATCAATGGTGCCCAGTCCAAGAGATGGTGGATCCTATAGGTAAACACCACCTCATCATGCACTAAAACTTACTAAAAAAAAAAAAAAGATGTGAAGTTCACACATATAGAAAATGGACATTTTGTGAATACATATTACACGTATTGTAAAATAGATAGAGCTCATATGTAGAGTTTGTTTGATAAACTTTCCTACTACTTTGTCTAAATTAGAAGCAAATTGGTTGAACATTACTTCTACCTAAAATGGCAGAAAACGCACCTATCTTGGTGATGGACAGGACAGCTAGAGGGGATATGGAGGAGGCTGTTATTTTTTTTTTAATAGGTGTACTTTCACCAATTTGCTGATAATTCATTGAAAGTAGATGATCGGTACAATTGCTGCCAATGCATTTTTTAAAGCTGTATTGTCATGAGTCAAATTTGATCATGTTAGGTTCTTGCATAGGTCCTATAGCATTGATAAGTTTCCACCCTCTTTCCTACATACACACATCTCTCCTGCATACACACAACTCTACTACTATCACACACGCAATTTTCCGAAATACACACACAACTCTCCTCCATACACAAACACAGTTCTAACACATATAGCTTTTCTACAGCTTTGAAGTATGCACTCACACCTCTGTTACATACACGCACTGTTTTGCTACATACTTGTACACAGCTTTCTTACATACACCAACAGCTCTCTTATATACTCATGCAGCTCCACACACACAAACACTTATATATATATATATATATATATATATATATATATATATGTACACTCATCCATCGTATACATTACCACATCTTGAAATTCCTTCCAGGAATGTGACTGATCACATGACCTGAAAGGTTCAATGGCTAATCAACAACTTTGTTTGATTGGGACCCTATCCATGCCACCTCACATATCAGGAGTGTCGTTCTTCTTTTCATAAAGAGGTCCAAGGGCTAGTCTTGCAGAAGTTTTTTCAGCTACACAGGATGCGCAACATCCGTGCAAGTCCTGGTGACTTTCTCCCCTGCACTGCACCGATCAGATAGATCAGTGTGGGGCAGGAGAAAGGAGAACAGTTCTTTCAGTGATCATGAAGGATGCTGTCAGTGTTTTCCTCCATCAGAATAAGCAGCCTCTAGACTGTAAGAAACACACACATTTTAACATCATTTTGATTGTCTAAAATTTACTGCAGCTAAAAATTACATTTGGTTTACAATGCATTTTGCCAGATATGTTGTCACTTGTCAAAGCTAAGAATTTTACATGCTGGGTTTTTTTATGGCACATTTAGCACTGATAAGTTGTCACACTCTTGCTTAATATGTTAACATTCTGTCTGTAAACTGTATATGCATAGCTACCTTTTTGAAGCAATATTGAGATTTACTTAAGAACGTGGGGCCCAATAAATACCATCAATGGTGCCCAGTCCAAGAGATGGTGGATCCTATAGGTAAACACCACCTCATCATGCACTAAAACTTACTAAAAAAAAAAAAAGATGTGAAGTTCACACATATAGAAAATGGACATTTTGTGAATACATATTACACGTATTGTAAAATAGATAGAGCTCATATGTAGAGTTTGTTTGATAAACTTTCCTACTACTTTGTCTAAATTAGAAGCAAATTGGTTGAACATTACTTCTACCTAAAATGGCAGAAAACGCACCTATCTTGGTGATGGACAGGACAGCTAGAGGGGATATGGAGGAGGCTGTTATTTTTTTTTAATAGGTGTACTTTCACCAATTTGCTGATAATTCATTGAAAGTAGATGATCGGTACAATTGCTGCCAATGCATTTTTTAAAGCTGTATTGTCATGAGTCAAATTTGATCATGTTAGGTTCTTGCATAGGTCCTATAGCATTGATAAGTTTCCACCCTCTTTCCTACATACACACATCTCTCCTGCATACACACAACTCTACTACTATCACACACGCAATTTTCCGAAATACACACACAACTCTCCTCCATACACAAACACAGTTCTAACACATATAGCTTTTCTACAGCTTTGAAGTATGCACTCACACCTCTGTTACATACACGCACTGTTTTGCTACATACTTGTACACAGCTTTCTTACATACCATACACCAACAGCTCTCTTATATACTCATGCAGCTCCACACACACAAACACTTATATATATATATATATATATGTACACTCATCCATCGTATACATTACCACATCTTGAAATTCCTTCCAGGAATGTGACTGATCACATGACCTGAAAGGTTCAATGGCTAATCAACAACTTTGTTTGATTGGGACCCTATCCATGCCACCTCACATATCAGGAGTGTCGTTCTTCTTTTCATAAAGAGGTCCAAGGGCTAGTCTTGCAGAAGTTTTTTCAGCTACACAGGATGCGCAACATCCGTGCAAGTCCTGGTGACTTTCTCCCCTGCACTGCACCGATCAGATAGATCAGTGTGGGGCAGGAGAAAGGAGAACAGTTCTTTCAGTGATCATGAAGGATGCTGTCAGTGTTTTCCTCCATCAGAATAAGCAGCCTCTAGACTGTAAGAAACACACACATTTTAACATCATTTTGATTGTCTAAAATTTACTGCAGCTAAAAATTACATTTGGTTTACAATGCATTTTGCCAGATATGTTGTCACTTGTCAAAGCTAAGAATTTTACATGCTGGGTTTTTTTATGGCACATTTAGCACTGATAAGTTGTCACACTCTTGCTTAATATGTTAACATTCTGTCTGTAAACTGTATATGCATAGCTACCTTTTTGAAGCAATATTGAGATTTACTTAAGAACGTGGGGCCCAATAAATACCATCAATGGTGCCCAGTCCAAGAGATGGTGGATCCTATAGGTAAACACCACCTCATCATGCACTAAAACTTACTAAAAAAAAAAAAAGATGTGAAGTTCACACATATAGAAAATGGACATTTTGTGAATACATATTACACGTATTGTAAAATAGATAGAGCTCATATGTAGAGTTTGTTTGATAAACTTTCCTACTACTTTGTCTAAATTAGAAGCAAATTGGTTGAACATTACTTCTACCTAAAATGGCAGAAAACGCACCTATCTTGGTGATGGACAGGACAGCTAGAGGGGATATGGAGGAGGCTGTTATTTTTTTTTAATAGGTGTACTTTCACCAATTTGCTGATAATTCATTGAAAGTAGATGATCGGTACAATTGCTGCCAATGCATTTTTTAAAGCTGTATTGTCATGAGTCAAATTTGATCATGTTAGGTTCTTGCATAGGTCCTATAGCATTGATAAGTTTCCACCCTCTTTCCTACATACACACATCTCTCCTGCATACACACAACTCTACTACTATCACACACGCAATTTTCCGAAATACACACACAACTCTCCTCCATACACAAACACAGTTCTAACACATATAGCTTTTCTACAGCTTTGAAGTATGCACTCACACCTCTGTTACATACACGCACTGTTTTGCTACATACTTGTACACAGCTTTCTTACATACCATACACCAACAGCTCTCTTATATACTCATGCAGCTCCACACACACAAACACTTATATATATATATATATATGTACACTCATCCATCGTATACATTACCACATCTTGAAATTCCTTCCAGGAATGTGACTGATCACATGACCTGAAAGGTTCAATGGCTAATCAACAACTTTGTTTGATTGGGACCCTATCCATGCCACCTCACATATCAGGAGTGTCGTTCTTCTTTTCATAAAGAGGTCCAAGGGCTAGTCTTGCAGAAGTTTTTTCAGCTACACAGGATGCGCAACATCCGTGCAAGTCCTGGTGACTTTCTCCCCTGCACTGCACCGATCAGATAGATCAGTGTGGGGCAGGAGAAAGGAGAACAGTTCTTTCAGTGATCATGAAGGATGCTGTCAGTGTTTTCCTCCATCAGAATAAGCAGCCTCTAGACTGTAAGAAACACACACATTTTAACATCATTTTGATTGTCTAAAATTTACTGCAGCTAAAAATTACATTTGGTTTACAATGCATTTTGCCAGATATGTTGTCACTTGTCAAAGCTAAGAATTTTACATGCTGGGTTTTTTTATGGCACATTTAGCACTGATAAGTTGTCACACTCTTGCTTAATATGTTAACATTCTGTCTGTAAACTGTATATGCATAGCTACCTTTTTGAAGCAATATTGAGATTTACTTAAGAACGTGGGGCCCAATAAATACCATCAATGGTGCCCAGTCCAAGAGATGGTGGATCCTATAGGTAAACACCACCTCATCATGCACTAAAACTTACTAAAAAAAAAAAAAGATGTGAAGTTCACACATATAGAAAATGGACATTTTGTGAATACATATTACACGTATTGTAAAATAGATAGAGCTCATATGTAGAGTTTGTTTGATAAACTTTCCTACTACTTTGTCTAAATTAGAAGCAAATTGGTTGAACATTACTTCTACCTAAAATGGCAGAAAACGCACCTATCTTGGTGATGGACAGGACAGCTAGAGGGGATATGGAGGAGGCTGTTATTTTTTTTTAATAGGTGTGCTTTCACCAATTTGCTGATAATTCATTGAAAGTAGATGATCGGTACAATTGCTGCCAATGCATTTTTTAAAGCTGTATTGTCATGAGTCAAATTTGATCATGTTAGGTTCTTGCATAGGTCCTATAGCATTGATAAGTTTCCACCCTCTTTCCTACATACACACATCTCTCCTGCATACACACAACTCTACTACTATCACACACGCAATTTTCCGAAATACACACACAACTCTCCTCCATACACAAACACAGTTCTAACACATATAGCTTTTCTACAGCTTTGAAGTATGCACTCACACCTCTGTTACATACACGCACTGTTTTGCTACATACTTGTACACAGCTTTCTTACATACCATACACCAACAGCTCTCTTATATACTCATGCAGCTCCACACACACAAACACTTATATATATATATATATGTACACTCATCCATCGTATACATTACCACATCTTGAAATTCCTTCCAGGAATGTGACTGATCACATGACCTGAAAGGTTCAATGGCTAATCAACAACTTTGTTTGATTGGGACCCTATCCATGCCACCTCACATATCAGGAGTGTCGTTCTTCTTTTCATAAAGAGGTCCAAGGGCTAGTCTTGCAGAAGTTTTTTCAGCTACACAGGATGCGCAACATCCGTGCAAGTCCTGGTGACTTTCTCCCCTGCACTGCACCGATCAGATAGATCAGTGTGGGGCAGGAGAAAGGAGAACAGTTCTTTCAGTGATCATGAAGGATGCTGTCAGTGTTTTCCTCCATCAGAATAAGCAGCCTCTAGACTGTAAGAAACACACACATTTTAACATCATTTTGATTGTCTAAAATTTACTGCAGCTAAAAATTACATTTGGTTTACAATGCATTTTGCCAGATATGTTGTCACTTGTCAAAGCTAAGAATTTTACATGCTGGGTTTTTTTATGGCACATTTAGCACTGATAAGTTGTCACACTCTTGCTTAATATGTTAACATTCTGTCTGTAAACTGTATATGCATAGCTACCTTTTTGAAGCAATATTGAGATTTACTTAAGAACGTGGGGCCCAATAAATACCATCAATGGTGCCCAGTCCAAGAGATGGTGGATCCTATAGGTAAACACCACCTCATCATGCACTAAAACTTACTAAAAAAAAAAAAAGATGTGAAGTTCACACATATAGAAAATGGACATTTTGTGAATACATATTACACGTATTGTAAAATAGATAGAGCTCATATGTAGAGTTTGTTTGATAAACTTTCCTACTACTTTGTCTAAATTAGAAGCAAATTGGTTGAACATTACTTCTACCTAAAATGGCAGAAAACGCACCTATCTTGGTGATGGACAGGACAGCTAGAGGGGATATGGAGGAGGCTGTTATTTTTTTTTAATAGGTGTACTTTCACCAATTTGCTGATAATTCATTGAAAGTAGATGATCGGTACAATTGCTGCCAATGCATTTTTTAAAGCTGTATTGTCATGAGTCAAATTTGATCATGTTAGGTTCTTGCATAGGTCCTATAGCATTGATAAGTTTCCACCCTCTTTCCTACATACACACATCTCTCCTGCATACACACAACTCTACTACTATCACACACGCAATTTTCCGAAATACACACACAACTCTCCTCCATACACAAACACAGTTCTAACACATATAGCTTTTCTACAGCTTTGAAGTATGCACTCACACCTCTGTTACATACACGCACTGTTTTGCTACATACTTGTACACAGCTTTCTTACATACCATACACCAACAGCTCTCTTATATACTCATGCAGCTCCACACACACAAACACTTATATATATATATATATATATGTACACTCATCCATCGTATACATTACCACATCTTGAAATTCCTTCCAGGAATGTGACTGATCACATGACCTGAAAGGTTCAATGGCTAATCAACAACTTTGTTTGATTGGGACCCTATCCATGCCACCTCACATATCAGGAGTGTCGTTCTTCTTTTCATAAAGAGGTCCAAGGGCTAGTCTTGCAGAAGTTTTTTCAGCTACACAGGATGCGCAACATCCGTGCAAGTCCTGGTGACTTTCTCCCCTGCACTGCACCGATCAGATAGATCAGTGTGGGGCAGGAGAAAGGAGAACAGTTCTTTCAGTGATCATGAAGGATGCTGTCAGTGTTTTCCTCCATCAGAATAAGCAGCCTCTAGACTGTAAGAAACACACACATTTTAACATCATTTTGATTGTCTAAAATTTACTGCAGCTAAAAATTACATTTGGTTTACAATGCATTTTGCCAGATATGTTGTCACTTGTCAAAGCTAAGAATTTTACATGCTGGGTTTTTTTATGGCACATTTAGCACTGATAAGTTGTCACACTCTTGCTTAATATGTTAACATTCTGTCTGTAAACTGTATATGCATAGCTACCTTTTTGAAGCAATATTGAGATTTACTTAAGAACGTGGGGCCCAATAAATACCATCAATGGTGCCCAGTCCAAGAGATGGTGGATCCTATAGGTAAACACCACCTCATCATGCACTAAAACTTACTAAAAAAAAAAAAAGATGTGAAGTTCACACATATAGAAAATGGACATTTTGTGAATACATATTACACGTATTGTAAAATAGATAGAGCTCATATGTAGAGTTTGTTTGATAAACTTTCCTACTACTTTGTCTAAATTAGAAGCAAATTGGTTGAACATTACTTCTACCTAAAATGGCAGAAAACGCACCTATCTTGGTGATGGACAGGACAGCTAGAGGGGATATGGAGGAGGCTGTTATTTTTTTTTAATAGGTGTACTTTCACCAATTTGCTGATAATTCATTGAAAGTAGATGATCGGTACAATTGCTGCCAATGCATTTTTTAAAGCTGTATTGTCATGAGTCAAATTTGATCATGTTAGGTTCTTGCATAGGTCCTATAGCATTGATAAGTTTCCACCCTCTTTCCTACATACACACATCTCTCCTGCATACACACAACTCTACTACTATCACACACGCAATTTTCCGAAATACACACACAACTCTCCTCCATACACAAACACAGTTCTAACACATATAGCTTTTCTACAGCTTTGAAGTATGCACTCACACCTCTGTTACATACACGCACTGTTTTGCTACATACTTGTACACAGCTTTCTTACATACCATACACCAACAGCTCTCTTATATACTCATGCAGCTCCACACACACAAACACTTATATATATATATATATATGTACACTCATCCATCGTATACATTACCACATCTTGAAATTCCTTCCAGGAATGTGACTGATCACATGACCTGAAAGGTTCAATGGCTAATCAACAACTTTGTTTGATTGGGACCCTATCCATGCCACCTCACATATCAGGAGTGTCGTTCTTCTTTTCATAAAGAGGTCCAAGGGCTAGTCTTGCAGAAGTTTTTTCAGCTACACAGGATGCGCAACATCCGTGCAAGTCCTGGTGACTTTCTCCCCTGCACTGCACCGATCAGATAGATCAGTGTGGGGCAGGAGAAAGGAGAACAGTTCTTTCAGTGATCATGAAGGATGCTGTCAGTGTTTTCCTCCATCAGAATAAGCAGCCTCTAGACTGTAAGAAACACACACATTTTAACATCATTTTGATTGTCTAAAATTTACTGCAGCTAAAAATTACATTTGGTTTACAATGCATTTTGCCAGATATGTTGTCACTTGTCAAAGCTAAGAATTTTACATGCTGGGTTTTTTTATGGCACATTTAGCACTGATAAGTTGTCACACTCTTGCTTAATATGTTAACATTCTGTCTGTAAACTGTATATGCATAGCTACCTTTTTGAAGCAATATTGAGATTTACTTAAGAACGTGGGGCCCAATAAATACCATCAATGGTGCCCAGTCCAAGAGATGGTGGATCCTATAGGTAAACACCACCTCATCATGCACTAAAACTTACTAAAAAAAAAAAAAAGATGTGAAGTTCACACATATAGAAAATGGACATTTTGTGAATACATATTACACGTATTGTAAAATAGATAGAGCTCATATGTAGAGTTTGTTTGATAAACTTTCCTACTACTTTGTCTAAATTAGAAGCAAATTGGTTGAACATTACTTCTACCTAAAATGGCAGAAAACGCACCTATCTTGGTGATGGACAGGACAGCTAGAGGGGATATGGAGGAGGCTGTTATTTTTTTTTTAATAGGTGTACTTTCACCAATTTGCTGATAATTCATTGAAAGTAGATGATCGGTACAATTGCTGCCAATGCATTTTTTAAAGCTGTATTGTCATGAGTCAAATTTGATCATGTTAGGTTCTTGCATAGGTCCTATAGCATTGATAAGTTTCCACCCTCTTTCCTACATACACACATCTCTCCTGCATACACACAACTCTACTACTATCACACACGCAATTTTCCGAAATACACACACAACTCTCCTCCATACACAAACACAGTTCTAACACATATAGCTTTTCTACAGCTTTGAAGTATGCACTCACACCTCTGTTACATACACGCACTGTTTTGCTACATACTTGTACACAGCTTTCTTACATACACCAACAGCTCTCTTATATACTCATGCAGCTCCACACACACAAACACTTATATATATATATATATATATATATATATATGTACACTCATCCATCGTATACATTACCACATCTTGAAATTCCTTCCAGGAATGTGACTGATCACATGACCTGAAAGGTTCAATGGCTAATCAACAACTTTGTTTGATTGGGACCCTATCCATGCCACCTCACATATCAGGAGTGTCGTTCTTCTTTTCATAAAGAGGTCCAAGGGCTAGTCTTGCAGAAGTTTTTTCAGCTACACAGGATGCGCAACATCCGTGCAAGTCCTGGTGACTTTCTCCCCTGCACTGCACCGATCAGATAGATCAGTGTGGGGCAGGAGAAAGGAGAACAGTTCTTTCAGTGATCATGAAGGATGCTGTCAGTGTTTTCCTCCATCAGAATAAGCAGCCTCTAGACTGTAAGAAACACACACATTTTAACATCATTTTGATTGTCTAAAATTTACTGCAGCTAAAAATTACATTTGGTTTACAATGCATTTTGCCAGATATGTTGTCACTTGTCAAAGCTAAGAATTTTACATGCTCGGTTTTTTTATGGCACATTTAGCACTGATAAGTTGTCACACTCTTGCTTAATATGTTAACATTCTGTCTGTAAACTGTATATGCATAGCTACCTTTTTGAAGCAATATTGAGATTTACTTAAGAACGTGGGGCCCAATAAATACCATCAATGGTGCCCAGTCCAAGAGATGGTGGATCCTATAGGTAAACACCACCTCATCATGCACTAAAACTTACTAAAAAAAAAAAAAGATGTGAAGTTCACACATATAGAAAATGGACATTTTGTGAATACATATTACACGTATTGTAAAATAGATAGAGCTCATATGTAGAGTTTGTTTGATAAACTTTCCTACTACTTTGTCTAAATTAGAAGCAAATTGGTTGAACATTACTTCTACCTAAAATGGCAGAAAACGCACCTATCTTGGTGATGGACAGGACAGCTAGAGGGGATATGGAGGAGGCTGTTATTTTTTTTTAATAGGTGTACTTTCACCAATTTGCTGATAATTCATTGAAAGTAGATGATCGGTACAATTGCTGCCAATGCATTTTTTAAAGCTGTATTGTCATGAGTCAAATTTGATCATGTTAGGTTCTTGCATAGGTCCTATAGCATTGATAAGTTTCCACCCTCTTTCCTACATACACACATCTCTCCTGCATACACACAACTCTACTACTATCACACACGCAATTTTCCGAAATACACACACAACTCTCCTCCATACACAAACACAGTTCTAACACATATAGCTTTTCTACAGCTTTGAAGTATGCACTCACACCTCTGTTACATACACGCACTGTTTTGCTACATACTTGTACACAGCTTTCTTACATACCATACACCAACAGCTCTCTTATATACTCATGCAGCTCCACACACACAAACACTTATATATATATATATATATGTACACTCATCCATCGTATACATTACCACATCTTGAAATTCCTTCCAGGAATGTGACTGATCACATGACCTGAAAGGTTCAATGGCTAATCAACAACTTTGTTTGATTGGGACCCTATCCATGCCACCTCACATATCAGGAGTGTCGTTCTTCTTTTCATAAAGAGGTCCAAGGGCTAGTCTTGCAGAAGTTTTTTCAGCTACACAGGATGCGCAACATCCGTGCAAGTCCTGGTGACTTTCTCCCCTGCACTGCACCGATCAGATAGATCAGTGTGGGGCAGGAGAAAGGAGAACAGTTCTTTCAGTGATCATGAAGGATGCTGTCAGTGTTTTCCTCCATCAGAATAAGCAGCCTCTAGACTGTAAGAAACACACACATTTTAACATCATTTTGATTGTCTAAAATTTACTGCAGCTAAAAATTACATTTGGTTTACAATGCATTTTGCCAGATATGTTGTCACTTGTCAAAGCTAAGAATTTTACATGCTGGGTTTTTTTATGGCACATTTAGCACTGATAAGTTGTCACACTCTTGCTTAATATGTTAACATTCTGTCTGTAAACTGTATATGCATAGCTACCTTTTTGAAGCAATATTGAGATTTACTTAAGAACGTGGGGCCCAATAAATACCATCAATGGTGCCCAGTCCAAGAGATGGTGGATCCTATAGGTAAACACCACCTCATCATGCACTAAAACTTACTAAAAAAAAAAAAAGATGTGAAGTTCACACATATAGAAAATGGACATTTTGTGAATACATATTACACGTATTGTAAAATAGATAGAGCTCATATGTAGAGTTTGTTTGATAAACTTTCCTACTACTTTGTCTAAATTAGAAGCAAATTGGTTGAACATTACTTCTACCTAAAATGGCAGAAAACGCACCTATCTTGGTGATGGACAGGACAGCTAGAGGGGATATGGAGGAGGCTGTTATTTTTTTTTAATAGGTGTACTTTCACCAATTTGCTGATAATTCATTGAAAGTAGATGATCGGTACAATTGCTGCCAATGCATTTTTTAAAGCTGTATTGTCATGAGTCAAATTTGATCATGTTAGGTTCTTGCATAGGTCCTATAGCATTGATAAGTTTCCACCCTCTTTCCTACATACACACATCTCTCCTGCATACACACAACTCTACTACTATCACACACGCAATTTTCCGAAATACACACACAACTCTCCTCCATACACAAACACAGTTCTAACACATATAGCTTTTCTACAGCTTTGAAGTATGCACTCACACCTCTGTTACATACACGCACTGTTTTGCTACATACTTGTACACAGCTTTCTTACATACCATACACCAACAGCTCTCTTATATACTCATGCAGCTCCACACACACAAACACTTATATATATATATATATATGTACACTCATCCATCGCATACATTACCACATCTTGAAATTCCTTCCAGGAATGTGACTGATCACATGACCTGAAAGGTTCAATGGCTAATCAACAACTTTGTTTGATTGGGACCCTATCCATGCCACCTCACATATCAGGAGTGTCGTTCTTCTTTTCATAAAGAGGTCCAAGGGCTAGTCTTGCAGAAGTTTTTTCAGCTACACAGGATGCGCAACATCCGTGCAAGTCCTGGTGACTTTCTCCCCTGCACTGCACCGATCAGATAGATCAGTGTGGGGCAGGAGAAAGGAGAACAGTTCTTTCAGTGATCATGAAGGATGCTGTCAGTGTTTTCCTCCATCAGAATAAGCAGCCTCTAGACTGTAAGAAACACACACATTTTAACATCATTTTGATTGTCTAAAATTTACTGCAGCTAAAAATTACATTTGGTTTACAATGCATTTTGCCAGATATGTTGTCACTTGTCAAAGCTAAGAATTTTACATGCTGGGTTTTTTTATGGCACATTTAGCACTGATAAGTTGTCACACTCTTGCTTAATATGTTAACATTCTGTCTGTAAACTGTATATGCATAGCTACCTTTTTGAAGCAATATTGAGATTTACTTAAGAACGTGGGGCCCAATAAATACCATCAATGGTGCCCAGTCCAAGAGATGGTGGATCCTATAGGTAAACACCACCTCATCATGCACTAAAACTTACTAAAAAAAAAAAAAGATGTGAAGTTCACACATATAGAAAATGGACATTTTGTGAATACATATTACACGTATTGTAAAATAGATAGAGCTCATATGTAGAGTTTGTTTGATAAACTTTCCTACTACTTTGTCTAAATTAGAAGCAAATTGGTTGAACATTACTTCTACCTAAAATGGCAGAAAACGCACCTATCTTGGTGATGGACAGGACAGCTAGAGGGGATATGGAGGAGGCTGTTATTTTTTTTTAATAGGTGTACTTTCACCAATTTGCTGATAATTCATTGAAAGTAGATGATCGGTACAATTGCTGCCAATGCATTTTTTAAAGCTGTATTGTCATGAGTCAAATTTGATCATGTTAGGTTCTTGCATAGGTCCTATAGCATTGATAAGTTTCCACCCTCTTTCCTACATACACACATCTCTCCTGCATACACACAACTCTACTACTATCACACACGCAATTTTCCGAAATACACACACAACTCTCCTCCATACACAAACACAGTTCTAACACATATAGCTTTTCTACAGCTTTGAAGTATGCACTCACACCTCTGTTACATACACGCACTGTTTTGCTACATACTTGTACACAGCTTTCTTACATACCATACACCAACAGCTCTCTTATATACTCATGCAGCTCCACACACACAAACACTTATATATATATATATATATGTACACTCATCCATCGTATACATTACCACATCTTGAAATTCCTTCCAGGAATGTGACTGATCACATGACCTGAAAGGTTCAATGGCTAATCAACAACTTTGTTTGATTGGGACCCTATCCATGCCACCTCACATATCAGGAGTGTCGTTCTTCTTTTCATAAAGAGGTCCAAGGGCTAGTCTTGCAGAAGTTTTTTCAGCTACACAGGATGCGCAACATCCGTGCAAGTCCTGGTGACTTTCTCCCCTGCACTGCACCGATCAGATAGATCAGTGTGGGGCAGGAGAAAGGAGAACAGTTCTTTCAGTGATCATGAAGGATGCTGTCAGTGTTTTCCTCCATCAGAATAAGCAGCCTCTAGACTGTAAGAAACACACACATTTTAACATCATTTTGATTGTCTAAAATTTACTGCAGCTAAAAATTACATTTGGTTTACAATGCATTTTGCCAGATATGTTGTCACTTGTCAAAGCTAAGAATTTTACATGCTGGGTTTTTTTATGGCACATTTAGCACTGATAAGTTGTCACACTCTTGCTTAATATGTTAACATTCTGTCTGTAAACTGTATATGCATAGCTACCTTTTTGAAGCAATATTGAGATTTACTTAAGAACGTGGGGCCCAATAAATACCATCAATGGTGCCCAGTCCAAGAGATGGTGGATCCTATAGGTAAACACCACCTCATCATGCACTAAAACTTACTAAAAAAAAAAAAAGATGTGAAGTTCACACATATAGAAAATGGACATTTTGTGAATACATATTACACGTATTGTAAAATAGATAGAGCTCATATGTAGAGTTTGTTTGATAAACTTTCCTACTACTTTGTCTAAATTAGAAGCAAATTGGTTGAACATTACTTCTACCTAAAATGGCAGAAAACGCACCTATCTTGGTGATGGACAGGACAGCTAGAGGGGATATGGAGGAGGCTGTTATTTTTTTTTAATAGGTGTACTTTCACCAATTTGCTGATAATTCATTGAAAGTAGATGATCGGTACAATTGCTGCCAATGCATTTTTTAAAGCTGTATTGTCATGAGTCAAATTTGATCATGTTAGGTTCTTGCATAGGTCCTATAGCATTGATAAGTTTCCACCCTCTTTCCTACATACACACATCTCTCCTGCATACACACAACTCTACTACTATCACACACGCAATTTTCCGAAATACACACACAACTCTCCTCCATACACAAACACAGTTCTAACACATATAGCTTTTCTACAGCTTTGAAGTATGCACTCACACCTCTGTTACATACACGCACTGTTTTGCTACATACTTGTACACAGCTTTCTTACATACCATACACCAACAGCTCTCTTATATACTCATGCAGCTCCACACACACAAACACTTATATATATATATATATATGTACACTCATCCATCGTATACATTACCACATCTTGAAATTCCTTCCAGGAATGTGACTGATCACATGACCTGAAAGGTTCAATGGCTAATCAACAACTTTGTTTGATTGGGACCCTATCCATGCCACCTCACATATCAGGAGTGTCGTTCTTCTTTTCATAAAGAGGTCCAAGGGCTAGTCTTGCAGAAGTTTTTTCAGCTACACAGGATGCGCAACATCCGTGCAAGTCCTGGTGACTTTCTCCCCTGCACTGCACCGATCAGATAGATCAGTGTGGGGCAGGAGAAAGGAGAACAGTTCTTTCAGTGATCATGAAGGATGCTGTCAGTGTTTTCCTCCATCAGAATAAGCAGCCTCTAGACTGTAAGAAACACACACATTTTAACATCATTTTGATTGTCTAAAATTTACTGCAGCTAAAAATTACATTTGGTTTACAATGCATTTTGCCAGATATGTTGTCACTTGTCAAAGCTAAGAATTTTACATGCTGGGTTTTTTTATGGCACATTTAGCACTGATAAGTTGTCACACTCTTGCTTAATATGTTAACATTCTGTCTGTAAACTGTATATGCATAGCTACCTTTTTGAAGCAATATTGAGATTTACTTAAGAACGTGGGGCCCAATAAATACCATCAATGGTGCCCAGTCCAAGAGATGGTGGATCCTATAGGTAAACACCACCTCATCATGCACTAAAACTTACTAAAAAAAAAAAAAGATGTGAAGTTCACACATATAGAAAATGGACATTTTGTGAATACATATTACACGTATTGTAAAATAGATAGAGCTCATATGTAGAGTTTGTTTGATAAACTTTCCTACTACTTTGTCTAAATTAGAAGCAAATTGGTTGAACATTACTTCTACCTAAAATGGCAGAAAACGCACCTATCTTGGTGATGGACAGGACAGCTAGAGGGGATATGGAGGAGGCTGTTATTTTTTTTTAATAGGTGTACTTTCACCAATTTGCTGATAATTCATTGAAAGTAGATGATCGGTACAATTGCTGCCAATGCATTTTTTAAAGCTGTATTGTCATGAGTCAAATTTGATCATGTTAGGTTCTTGCATAGGTCCTATAGCATTGATAAGTTTCCACCCTCTTTCCTACATACACACATCTCTCCTGCATACACACAACTCTACTACTATCACACACGCAATTTTCCGAAATACACACACAACTCTCCTCCATACACAAACACAGTTCTAACACATATAGCTTTTCTACAGCTTTGAAGTATGCACTCACACCTCTGTTACATACACGCACTGTTTTGCTACATACTTGTACACAGCTTTCTTACATACCATACACCAACAGCTCTCTTATATACTCATGCAGCTCCACACACACAAACACTTATATATATATATATATATATATGTACACTCATCCATCGTATACATTACCACATCTTGAAATTCCTTCCAGGAATGTGACTGATCACATGACCTGAAAGGTTCAATGGCTAATCAACAACTTTGTTTGATTGGGACCCTATCCATGCCACCTCACATATCAGGAGTGTCGTTCTTCTTTTCATAAAGAGGTCCAAGGGCTAGTCTTGCAGAAGTTTTTTCAGCTACACAGGATGCGCAACATCCGTGCAAGTCCTGGTGACTTTCTCCCCTGCACTGCACCGATCAGATAGATCAGTGTGGGGCAGGAGAAAGGAGAACAGTTCTTTCAGTGATCATGAAGGATGCTGTCAGTGTTTTCCTCCATCAGAATAAGCAGCCTCTAGACTGTAAGAAACACACACATTTTAACATCATTTTGATTGTCTAAAATTTACTGCAGCTAAAAATTACATTTGGTTTACAATGCATTTTGCCAGATATGTTGTCACTTGTCAAAGCTAAGAATTTTACATGCTGGGTTTTTTTATGGCACATTTAGCACTGATAAGTTGTCACACTCTTGCTTAATATGTTAACATTCTGTCTGTAAACTGTATATGCATAGCTACCTTTTTGAAGCAATATTGAGATTTACTTAAGAACGTGGGGCCCAATAAATACCATCAATGGTGCCCAGTCCAAGAGATGGTGGATCCTATAGGTAAACACCACCTCATCATGCACTAAAACTTACTAAAAAAAAAAAAAGATGTGAAGTTCACACATATAGAAAATGGACATTTTGTGAATACATATTACACGTATTGTAAAATAGATAGAGCTCATATGTAGAGTTTGTTTGATAAACTTTCCTACTACTTTGTCTAAATTAGAAGCAAATTGGTTGAACATTACTTCTACCTAAAATGGCAGAAAACGCACCTATCTTGGTGATGGACAGGACAGCTAGAGGGGATATGGAGGAGGCTGTTATTTTTTTTTTAATAGGTGTACTTTCACCAATTTGCTGATAATTCATTGAAAGTAGATGATCGGTACAATTGCTGCCAATGCATTTTTTAAAGCTGTATTGTCATGAGTCAAATTTGATCATGTTAGGTTCTTGCATAGGTCCTATAGCATTGATAAGTTTCCACCCTCTTTCCTACATACACACATCTCTCCTGCATACACACAACTCTACTACTATCACACACGCAATTTTCCGAAATACACACACAACTCTCCTCCATACACAAACACAGTTCTAACACATATAGCTTTTCTACAGCTTTGAAGTATGCACTCACACCTCTGTTACATACACGCACTGTTTTGCTACATACTTGTACACAGCTTTCTTACATACCATACACCAACAGCTCTCTTATATACTCATGCAGCTCCACACACACAAACACTTATATATATATATATATATGTACACTCATCCATCGTATACATTACCACATCTTGAAATTCCTTCCAGGAATGTGACTGATCACATGACCTGAAAGGTTCAATGGCTAATCAACAACTTTGTTTGATTGGGACCCTATCCATGCCACCTCACATATCAGGAGTGTCGTTCTTCTTTTCATAAAGAGGTCCAAGGGCTAGTCTTGCAGAAGTTTTTTCAGCTACACAGGATGCGCAACATCCGTGCAAGTCCTGGTGACTTTCTCCCCTGCACTGCACCGATCAGATAGATCAGTGTGGGGCAGGAGAAAGGAGAACAGTTCTTTCAGTGATCATGAAGGATGCTGTCAGTGTTTTCCTCCATCAGAATAAGCAGCCTCTAGACTGTAAGAAACACACACATTTTAACATCATTTTGATTGTCTAAAATTTACTGCAGCTAAAAATTACATTTGGTTTACAATGCATTTTGCCAGATATGTTGTCACTTGTCAAAGCTAAGAATTTTACATGCTGGGTTTTTTTATGGCACATTTAGCACTGATAAGTTGTCACACTCTTGCTTAATATGTTAACATTCTGTCTGTAAACTGTATATGCATAGCTACCTTTTTGAAGCAATATTGAGATTTACTTAAGAACGTGGGGCCCAATAAATACCATCAATGGTGCCCAGTCCAAGAGATGGTGGATCCTATAGGTAAACACCACCTCATCATGCACTAAAACTTACTAAAAAAAAAAAAAGATGTGAAGTTCACACATATAGAAAATGGACATTTTGTGAATACATATTACACGTATTGTAAAATAGATAGAGCTCATATGTAGAGTTTGTTTGATAAACTTTCCTACTACTTTGTCTAAATTAGAAGCAAATTGGTTGAACATTACTTCTACCTAAAATGGCAGAAAACGCACCTATCTTGGTGATGGACAGGACAGCTAGAGGGGATATGGAGGAGGCTGTTATTTTTTTTTAATAGGTGTACTTTCACCAATTTGCTGATAATTCATTGAAAGTAGATGATCGGTACAATTGCTGCCAATGCATTTTTTAAAGCTGTATTGTCATGAGTCAAATTTGATCATGTTAGGTTCTTGCATAGGTCCTATAGCATTGATAAGTTTCCACCCTCTTTCCTACATACACACATCTCTCCTGCATACACACAACTCTACTACTATCACACACGCAATTTTCCGAAATACACACACAACTCTCCTCCATACACAAACACAGTTCTAACACATATAGCTTTTCTACAGCTTTGAAGTATGCACTCACACCTCTGTTACATACACGCACTGTTTTGCTACATACTTGTACACAGCTTTCTTACATACCATACACCAACAGCTCTCTTATATACTCATGCAGCTCCACACACACAAACACTTATATATATATATATATATGTACACTCATCCATCGTATACATTACCACATCTTGAAATTCCTTCCAGGAATGTGACTGATCACATGACCTGAAAGGTTCAATGGCTAATCAACAACTTTGTTTGATTGGGACCCTATCCATGCCACCTCACATATCAGGAGTGTCGTTCTTCTTTTCATAAAGAGGTCCAAGGGCTAGTCTTGCAGAAGTTTTTTCAGCTACACAGGATGCGCAACATCCGTGCAAGTCCTGGTGACTTTCTCCCCTGCACTGCACCGATCAGATAGATCAGTGTGGGGCAGGAGAAAGGAGAACAGTTCTTTCAGTGATCATGAAGGATGCTGTCAGTGTTTTCCTCCATCAGAATAAGCAGCCTCTAGACTGTAAGAAACACACACATTTTAACATCATTTTGATTGTCTAAAATTTACTGCAGCTAAAAATTACATTTGGTTTACAATGCATTTTGCCAGATATGTTGTCACTTGTCAAAGCTAAGAATTTTACATGCTGGGTTTTTTTATGGCACATTTAGCACTGATAAGTTGTCACACTCTTGCTTAATATGTTAACATTCTGTCTGTAAACTGTATATGCATAGCTACCTTTTTGAAGCAATATTGAGATTTACTTAAGAACGTGGGGCCCAATAAATACCATCAATGGTGCCCAGTCCAAGAGATGGTGGATCCTATAGGTAAACACCACCTCATCATGCACTAAAACTTACTAAAAAAAAAAAAAGATGTGAAGTTCACACATATAGAAAATGGACATTTTGTGAATACATATTACACGTATTGTAAAATAGATAGAGCTCATATGTAGAGTTTGTTTGATAAACTTTCCTACTACTTTGTCTAAATTAGAAGCAAATTGGTTGAACATTACTTCTACCTAAAATGGCAGAAAACGCACCTATCTTGGTGATGGACAGGACAGCTAGAGGGGATATGGAGGAGGCTGTTATTTTTTTTTTAATAGGTGTACTTTCACCAATTTGCTGATAATTCATTGAAAGTAGATGATCGGTACAATTGCTGCCAATGCATTTTTTAAAGCTGTATTGTCATGAGTCAAATTTGATCATGTTAGGTTCTTGCATAGGTCCTATAGCATTGATAAGTTTCCACCCTCTTTCCTACATACACACATCTCTCCTGCATACACACAACTCTACTACTATCACACACGCAATTTTCCGAAATACACACACAACTCTCCTCCATACACAAACACAGTTCTAACACATATAGCTTTTCTACAGCTTTGAAGTATGCACTCACACCTCTGTTACATACACGCACTGTTTTGCTACATACTTGTACACAGCTTTCTTACATACACCAACAGCTCTCTTATATACTCATGCAGCTCCACACACACAAACACTTATATATATATATATATATATATATATATATATATGTACACTCATCCATCGTATACATTACCACATCTTGAAATTCCTTCCAGGAATGTGACTGATCACATGACCTGAAAGGTTCAATGGCTAATCAACAACTTTGTTTGATTGGGACCCTATCCATGCCACCTCACATATCAGGAGTGTCGTTCTTCTTTTCATAAAGAGGTCCAAGGGCTAGTCTTGCAGAAGTTTTTTCAGCTACACAGGATGCGCAACATCCGTGCAAGTCCTGGTGACTTTCTCCCCTGCACTGCACCGATCAGATAGATCAGTGTGGGGCAGGAGAAAGGAGAACAGTTCTTTCAGTGATCATGAAGGATGCTGTCAGTGTTTTCCTCCATCAGAATAAGCAGCCTCTAGACTGTAAGAAACACACACATTTTAACATCATTTTGATTGTCTAAAATTTACTGCAGCTAAAAATTACATTTGGTTTACAATGCATTTTGCCAGATATGTTGTCACTTGTCAAAGCTAAGAATTTTACATGCTCGGTTTTTTTATGGCACATTTAGCACTGATAAGTTGTCACACTCTTGCTTAATATGTTAACATTCTGTCTGTAAACTGTATATGCATAGCTACCTTTTTGAAGCAATATTGAGATTTACTTAAGAACGTGGGGCCCAATAAATACCATCAATGGTGCCCAGTCCAAGAGATGGTGGATCCTATAGGTAAACACCACCTCATCATGCACTAAAACTTACTAAAAAAAAAAAAAGATGTGAAGTTCACACATATAGAAAATGGACATTTTGTGAATACATATTACACGTATTGTAAAATAGATAGAGCTCATATGTAGAGTTTGTTTGATAAACTTTCCTACTACTTTGTCTAAATTAGAAGCAAATTGGTTGAACATTACTTCTACCTAAAATGGCAGAAAACGCACCTATCTTGGTGATGGACAGGACAGCTAGAGGGGATATGGAGGAGGCTGTTATTTTTTTTTAATAGGTGTACTTTCACCAATTTGCTGATAATTCATTGAAAGTAGATGATCGGTACAATTGCTGCCAATGCATTTTTTAAAGCTGTATTGTCATGAGTCAAATTTGATCATGTTAGGTTCTTGCATAGGTCCTATAGCATTGATAAGTTTCCACCCTCTTTCCTACATACACACATCTCTCCTGCATACACACAACTCTACTACTATCACACACGCAATTTTCCGAAATACACACACAACTCTCCTCCATACACAAACACAGTTCTAACACATATAGCTTTTCTACAGCTTTGAAGTATGCACTCACACCTCTGTTACATACACGCACTGTTTTGCTACATAATTGTACACAGCTTTCTTACATACCATACACCAACAGCTCTCTTATATACTCATGCAGCTCCACACACACAAACACTTATATATATATATATATATGTACACTCATCCATCGTATACATTACC
Source organism: Phyllobates terribilis (assembly GCF_046119375.1). NCBI lineage: Eukaryota > Metazoa > Chordata > Amphibia > Anura > Dendrobatidae > Phyllobates > Phyllobates terribilis. The sequence continues at coordinate 32,813 of NW_027365664.1, read as the reverse complement.
ACATCTTGAAATTCCTTCCAGGAATGTGACTGATCACATGACCTGAAAGGTTCAATGGCTAATCAACAACTTTGTTTGATTGGGACCCTATCCATGCCACCTCACATATCAGGAGTGTCGTTCTTCTTTTCATAAAGAGGTCCAAGGGCTAGTCTTGCAGAAGTTTTTTCAGCTACACAGGATGCGCAACATCCGTGCATGTCCTGGTGACTTTCTCCCCTGCACTGCACCGATCAGATAGATCAGTGTGGGGCAGGAGAAAGGAGAACAGTTCTTTCAGTGATCATGAAGGATGCTGTCAGTGTTTTCCTCCATCAGAATAAGCAGCCTCTAGACTGTAAGAAACACACACATTTTAACATCATTTTGATTGTCTAAAATTTACTGCAGCTAAAAATTACATTTGGTTTACAATGCATTTTGCCAGATATGTTGTCACTTGTCAAAGCTAAGAATTTTACATGCTGGGTTTTTTTATGGCACATTTAGCACTGATAAGTTGTCACACTCTTGCTTAATATGTTAACATTCTGTCTGTAAACTGTATATGCATAGCTACCTTTTTGAAGCAATATTGAGATTTACTTAAGAACGTGGGGCCCAATAAATACCATCAATGGTGCCCAGTCCAAGAGATGGTGGATCCTATAGGTAAACACCACCTCATCATGCACTAAAACTTACTAAAAAAAAAAAAAGATGTGAAGTTCACACATATAGAAAATGGACATTTTGTGAATACATATTACACGTATTGTAAAATAGATAGAGCTCATATGTAGAGTTTGTTTGATAAACTTTCCTACTACTTTGTCTAAATTAGAAGCAAATTGGTTGAACATTACTTCTACCTAAAATGGCAGAAAACGCACCTATCTTGGTGATGGACAGGACAGCTAGAGGGGATATGGAGGAGGCTGTTATTTTTTTTTAATAGGTGTACTTTCACCAATTTGCTGATAATTCATTGAAAGTAGATGATCGGTACAATTGCTGCCAATGCATTTTTTAAAGCTGTATTGTCATGAGTCAAATTTGATCATGTTAGGTTCTTGCATAGGTCCTATAGCATTGATAAGTTTCCACCCTCTTTCCTACATACACACATCTCTCCTGCATACACACAACTCTACTACTATCACACACGCAATTTTCCGAAATACACACACAACTCTCCTCCATACACAAACACAGTTCTAACACATATAGCTTTTCTACAGCTTTGAAGTATGCACTCACACCTCTGTTACATACACGCACTGTTTTGCTACATACTTGTACACAGCTTTCTTACATACCATACACCAACAGCTCTCTTATATACTCATGCAGCTCCACACACACAAACACTTATATATATATATATATATATGTACACTTATCCATCGTATACATTACCACATCTTGAAATTCCTTCCAGGAATGTGACTGATCACATGACCTGAAAGGTTCAATGGCTAATCAACAACTTTGTTTGATTGGGACCCTATCCATGCCACCTCACATATCAGGAGTGTCGTTCTTCTTTTCATAAAGAGGTCCAAGGGCTAGTCTTGCAGAAGTTTTTTCAGCTACACAGGATGCGCAACATCCGTGCAAGTCCTGGTGACTTTCTCCCCTGCACTGCACCGATCAGATAGATCAGTGTGGGGCAGGAGAAAGGAGAACAGTTCTTTCAGTGATCATGAAGGATGCTGTCAGTGTTTTCCTCCATCAGAATAAGCAGCCTCTAGACTGTAAGAAACACACACATTTTAACATCATTTTGATTGTCTAAAATTTACTGCAGCTAAAAATTACATTTGGTTTACAATGCATTTTGCCAGATATGTTGTCACTTGTCAAAGCTAAGAATTTTACATGCTGGGTTTTTTTATGGCACATTTAGCACTGATAAGTTGTCACACTCTTGCTTAATATGTTAACATTCTGTCTGTAAACTGTATATGCATAGCTACCTTTTTGAAGCAATATTGAGATTTACTTAAGAACGTGGGGCCCAATAAATACCATCAATGGTGCCCAGTCCAAGAGATGGTGGATCCTATAGGTAAACACCACCTCATCATGCACTAAAACTTACTAAAAAAAAAAAAAGATGTGAAGTTCACACATATAGAAAATGGACATTTTGTGAATACATATTACACGTATTGTAAAATAGATAGAGCTCATATGTAGAGTTTGTTTGATAAACTTTCCTACTACTTTGTCTAAATTAGAAGCAAATTGGTTGAACATTACTTCTACCTAAAATGGCAGAAAACGCACCTATCTTGGTGATGGACAGGACAGCTAGAGGGGATATGGAGGAGGCTGTTATTTTTTTTTAATAGGTGTACTTTCACCAATTTGCTGATAATTCATTGAAAGTAGATGATCGGTACAATTGCTGCCAATGCATTTTTTAAAGCTGTATTGTCATGAGTCAAATTTGATCATGTTAGGTTCTTGCATAGGTCCTATAGCATTGATAAGTTTCCACCCTCTTTCCTACATACACACATCTCTCCTGCATACACACAACTCTACTACTATCACACACGCAATTTTCCGAAATACACACACAACTCTCCTCCATACACAAACACAGTTCTAACACATATAGCTTTTCTACAGCTTTGAAGTATGCACTCACACCTCTGTTACATACACGCACTGTTTTGCTACATACTTGTACACAGCTTTCTTACATACCATACACCAACAGCTCTCTTATATACTCATGCAGCTCCACACACACAAACACTTATATATATATATATATATATGTACACTCATCCATCGTATACATTACCACATCTTGAAATTCCTTCCAGGAATGTGACTGATCACATGACCTGAAAGGTTCAATGGCTAATCAACAACTTTGTTTGATTGGGACCCTATCCATGCCACCTCACATATCAGGAGTGTCGTTCTTCTTTTCATAAAGAGGTCCAAGGGCTAGTCTTGCAGAAGTTTTTTCAGCTACACAGGATGCGCAACATCCGTGCAAGTCCTGGTGACTTTCTCCCCTGCACTGCACCGATCAGATAGATCAGTGTGGGGCAGGAGAAAGGAGAACAGTTCTTTCAGTGATCATGAAGGATGCTGTCAGTGTTTTCCTCCATCAGAATAAGCAGCCTCTAGACTGTAAGAAACACACACATTTTAACATCATTTTGATTGTCTAAAATTTACTGCAGCTAAAAATTACATTTGGTTTACAATGCATTTTGCCAGATATGTTGTCACTTGTCAAAGCTAAGAATTTTACATGCTGGGTTTTTTTATGGCACATTTAGCACTGATAAGTTGTCACACTCTTGCTTAATATGTTAACATTCTGTCTGTAAACTGTATATGCATAGCTACCTTTTTGAAGCAATATTGAGATTTACTTAAGAACGTGGGGCCCAATAAATACCATCAATGGTGCCCAGTCCAAGAGATGGTGGATCCTATAGGTAAACACCACCTCATCATGCACTAAAACTTACTAAAAAAAAAAAAAGATGTGAAGTTCACACATATAGAAAATGGACATTTTGTGAATACATATTACACGTATTGTAAAATAGATAGAGCTCATATGTAGAGTTTGTTTGATAAACTTTCCTACTACTTTGTCTAAATTAGAAGCAAATTGGTTGAACATTACTTCTACCTAAAATGGCAGAAAACGCACCTATCTTGGTGATGGACAGGACAGCTAGAGGGGATATGGAGGAGGCTGTTATTTTTTTTTAATAGGTGTACTTTCACCAATTTGCTGATAATTCATTGAAAGTAGATGATCGGTACAATTGCTGCCAATGCATTTTTTAAAGCTGTATTGTCATGAGTCAAATTTGATCATGTTAGGTTCTTGCATAGGTCCTATAGCATTGATAAGTTTCCACCCTCTTTCCTACATACACACATCTCTCCTGCATACACACAACTCTACTACTATCACACACGCAATTTTCCGAAATACACACACAACTCTCCTCCATACACAAACACAGTTCTAACACATATAGCTTTTCTACAGCTTTGAAGTATGCACTCACACCTCTGTTACATACACGCACTGTTTTGCTACATACTTGTACACAGCTTTCTTACATACCATACACCAACAGCTCTCTTATATACTCATGCAGCTCCACACACACAAACACTTATATATATATATATATATGTACACTCATCCATCGTATACATTACCACATCTTGAAATTCCTTCCAGGAATGTGACTGATCACATGACCTGAAAGGTTCAATGGCTAATCAACAACTTTGTTTGATTGGGACCCTATCCATGCCACCTCACATATCAGGAGTGTCGTTCTTCTTTTCATAAAGAGGTCCAAGGGCTAGTCTTGCAGAAGTTTTTTCAGCTACACAGGATGCGCAACATCCGTGCAAGTCCTGGTGACTTTCTCCCCTGCACTGCACCGATCAGATAGATCAGTGTGGGGCAGGAGAAAGGAGAACAGTTCTTTCAGTGATCATGAAGGATGCTGTCAGTGTTTTCCTCCATCAGAATAAGCAGCCTCTAGACTGTAAGAAACACACACATTTTAACATCATTTTGATTGTCTAAAATTTACTGCAGCTAAAAATTACATTTGGTTTACAATGCATTTTGCCAGATATGTTGTCACTTGTCAAAGCTAAGAATTTTACATGCTGGGTTTTTTTATGGCACATTTAGCACTGATAAGTTGTCACACTCTTGCTTAATATGTTAACATTCTGTCTGTAAACTGTATATGCATAGCTACCTTTTTGAAGCAATATTGAGATTTACTTAAGAACGTGGGGCCCAATAAATACCATCAATGGTGCCCAGTCCAAGAGATGGTGGATCCTATAGGTAAACACCACCTCATCATGCACTAAAACTTACTAAAAAAAAAAAAAGATGTGAAGTTCACACATATAGAAAATGGACATTTTGTGAATACATATTACACGTATTGTAAAATAGATAGAGCTCATATGTAGAGTTTGTTTGATAAACTTTCCTACTACTTTGTCTAAATTAGAAGCAAATTGGTTGAACATTACTTCTACCTAAAATGGCAGAAAACGCACCTATCTTGGTGATGGACAGGACAGCTAGAGGGGATATGGAGGAGGCTGTTATTTTTTTTTAATAGGTGTACTTTCACCAATTTGCTGATAATTCATTGAAAGTAGATGATCGGTACAATTGCTGCCAATGCATTTTTTAAAGCTGTATTGTCATGAGTCAAATTTGATCATGTTAGGTTCTTGCATAGGTCCTATAGCATTGATAAGTTTCCACCCTCTTTCCTACATACACACATCTCTCCTGCATACACACAACTCTACTACTATCACACACGCAATTTTCCGAAATACACACACAACTCTCCTCCATACACAAACACAGTTCTAACACATATAGCTTTTCTACAGCTTTGAAGTATGCACTCACACCTCTGTTACATACACGCACTGTTTTGCTACATACTTGTACACACCTTTCTTACATACCATACACCAACAGCTCTCTTATATACTCATGCAGCTCCACACACACAAACACTTATATATATATATATATATGTACACTCATCCATCGTATACATTACCACATCTTGAAATTCCTTCCAGGAATGTGACTGATCACATGACCTGAAAGGTTCAATGGTTAATCAACAACTTTGTTTGATTGGGACCCTATCCATGCCACCTCACATATCAGGAGTGTCGTTCTTCTTTTCATAAAGAGGTCCAAGGGCTAGTCTTGCAGAAGTTTTTTCAGCTACACAGGATGCGCAACATCCGTGCAAGTCCTGGTGACTTTCTCCCCTGCACTGCACCGATCAGATAGATCAGTGTGGGGCAGGAGAAAGGAGAACAGTTCTTTCAGTGATCATGAAGGATGCTGTCAGTGTTTTCCTCCATCAGAATAAGCAGCCTCTAGACTGTAAGAAACACACACATTTTAACATCATTTTAATTGTCTAAAATTTACTGCAGCTAAAAATTACATTTGGTTTACAATGCATTTTGCCAGATATGTTGTCACTTGTCAAAGCTAAGAATTTTACATGCTGGGTTTTTTTATGGCACATTTAGCACTGATAAGTTGTCACACTCTTGCTTAATATGTTAACATTCTGTCTGTAAACTGTATATGCATAGCTACCTTTTTGAAGCAATATTGAGATTTACTTAAGAACGTGGGGCCCAATAAATACCATCAATGGTGCCCAGTCCAAGAGATGGTGGATCCTATAGGTAAACACCACCTCATCATGCACTAAAACTTACTAAAAAAAAAAAAGATGTGAAGTTCACACATATAGAAAATGGACAGTTTGTGAATACATATTACACGTATTGTAAAATAGATAGAGCTCATATGTAGAGTTTGTTTGATAAACTTTCCTACTACTTTGTCTAAATTAGAAGCAAATTGGTTGAACATTACTTCTACCTAAAATGGCAGAAAACGCACCTATCTTGGTGATGGATAGGACAGCTAGAGGGGATATGGAGGAGGCTGTTATTTTTTTTTTAATAGGTGTACTTTCACCAATTTGCTGATAATTCATTGAAAGTAGATGATCGGTACAATTGCTGCCAATGCATTTTTTAAAGCTGTATTGTCATGAGTCAAATTTGATCATGTTAGGTTCTTGCATAGGTCCTATAGCATTGATAAGTTTCCACCCTCTTTCCTACATACACACATCTCTCCTGCATACACACAACTCTACTACTATCACACACGCAATTTTCCGAAATACACACACAACTCTCCTCCATACACAAACACAGTTCTAACACATATAGCTTTTCTACAGCTTTGAAGTATGCACTCACACCTCTGTTACATACACGCACTGTTTTGCTACATACTTGTACACAGCTTTCTTACATACCATACACCAACAGCTCTCTTATATACTCATGCAGCTCCACACACACAAACACTTATATATATATATATATATGTACACTCATCCATCGTATACATTACCACATCTTGAAATTCCTTCCAGGAATGTGACTGATCACATGACCTGAAAGGTTCAATGGCTAATCAACAACTTTGTTTGATTGGGACCCTATCCATGCCACCTCACATATCAGGAGTGTCGTTCTTCTTTTCATAAAGAGGTCCAAGGGCTAGTCTTGCAGAAGTTTTTTCAGCTACACAGGATGCGCAACATCCGTGCAAGTCCTGGTGACTTTCTCCCCTGCACTGCACCGATCAGATAGATCAGTGTGGGGCAGGAGAAAGGAGAACAGTTCTTTCAGTGATCATGAAGGATGCTGTCAGTGTTTTCCTCCATCAGAATAAGCAGCCTCTAGACTGTAAGAAACACACACATTTTAACATCATTTTGATTGTCTAAAATTTACTGCAGCTAAAAATTACATTTGGTTTACAATGCATTTTGCCAGATATGTTGTCACTTGTCAAAGCTAAGAATTTTACATGCTGGGTTTTTTTATGGCACATTTAGCACTGATAAGTTGTCACACTCTTGCTTAATATGTTAACATTCTGTCTGTAAACTGTATATGCATAGCTACCTTTTTGAAGCAATATTGAGATTTACTTAAGAACGTGGGGCCCAATAAATACCATCAATGGTGCCCAGTCCAAGAGATGGTGGATCCTATAGGTAAACACCACCTCATCATGCACTAAAACTTACTAAAAAAAAAAAAGATGTGAAGTTCACACATATAGAAGATGGACATTTTGTGAATACATATTACACGTATTGTAAAATAGATAGAGCTCATATGTAGAGTTTGTTTGATAAACTTTCCTACTACTTTGTCTAAATTAGAAGCAAATTGGTTGAACATTACTTCTACCTAAAATGGCAGAAAACGCACCTATCTTGGTGATGGACAGGACAGCTAGAGGGGATATGGAGGAGGCTGTTATTTTTTTTTTTAATAGGTGTACTTTCACCAATTTGCTGATAATTCATTGAAAGTAGATGATCGGTACAATTGCTGCCAATGCATTTTTTAAAGCTGTATTGTCATGAGTCAAATTTGATCATGTTAGGTTCTTGCATAGGTCCTATAGCATTGATAAGTTTCCACCCTCTTTCCTACATACACACATCTCTCCTGCATACACACAACTCTACTACTATCACACACGCAATTTTCCGAAATACACACACAACTCTCCTCCATACACAAACACAGTTCTAACACATATAGCTTTTCTACAGCTTTGAAGTATGCACTCACACCTCTGTTACATACACGCACTGTTTTGCTACATACTTGTACACAGCTTTCTTACATACCATACACCAACAGCTCTCTTATATACTCATGCAGCTCCACACACACAAACACTTATATATATATATATATATATGTACACTCATCCATCGTATACATTACCACATCTTGAAATTCCTTCCAGGAATGTGACTGATCACATGACCTGAAAGGTTCAATGGCTAATCAACAACTTTGTTTGATTGGGACCCTATCCATGCCACCTCACATATCAGGAGTGTCGTTCTTCTTTTCATAAAGAGGTCCAAGGGCTAGTCTTGCAGAAGTTTTTTCAGCTACACAGGATGCGCAACATCCGTGCAAGTCCTGGTGACTTTCTCCCCTGCACTGCACCGATCAGATAGATCAGTGTGGGGCAGGAGAAAGGAGAACAGTTCTTTCAGTGATCATGAAGGATGCTGTCAGTGTTTTCCTCCATCAGAATAAGCAGCCTCTAGACTGTAAGAAACATACACATTTTAACATCATTTTGATTGTCTAAAATTTACTGCAGCTAAAAATTACATTTGGTTTACAATGCATTTTGCCAGATATGTTGTCACTTGTCAAAGCTAAGAATTTTACATGCTGGGTTTTTTTATGGCACATTTAGCACTGATAAGTTGTCACACTCTTGCTTAATATGTTAACATTCTGTCTGTAAACTGTATATGCATAGCTACCTTTTTGAAGCAATATTGAGATTTACTTAAGAACGTGGGGCCCAATAAATACCATCAATGGTGCCCAGTCCAAGAGATGGTGGATCCTATAGGTAAACACCACCTCATCATGCACTAAAACTTACTAAAAAAAAAAAAGATGTGAAGTTCACACATATAGAAGATGGACATTTTGTGAATACATATTACACGTATTGTAAAATAGATAGAGCTCATATGTAGAGTTTGTTTGATAAACTTTCCTACTACTTTGTCTAAATTAGAAGCAAATTGGTTGAACATTACTTCTACCTAAAATGGCAGAAAACGCACCTATCTTGGTGATGGACAGGACAGCTAGAGGGGATATGGAGGAGGCTGTTATTTTTTTTTTAATAGGTGTACTTTCACCAATTTGCTGATAATTCATTGAAAGTAGATGATCGGTACAATTGCTGCCAATGCATTTTTTAAAGCTGTATTGTCATGAGTCAAATTTGATCATGTTAGGTTCTTGCATAGGTCCTATAGCATTGATAAGTTTCCACCCTCTTTCCTACATACACACATCTCTCCTGCATACACACAACTCTACTACTATCACACACGCAATTTTCCGAAATACACACACAACTCTCCTCCATACACAAACACAGTTCTAACACATATAGCTTTTCTACAGCTTTGAAGTATGCACTCACACCTCTGTTACATACACGCACTGTTTTGCTACATACTTGTACACAGCTTTCTTACATACACCAACAGCTCTCTTATATACTCATGCAGCTCCACACACACAAACACTTATATATATATATATATATATATGTATATATATATGTACACTCATCCATCGTATACATTACCACATCTTGAAATTCCTTCCAGGAATGTGACTGATCACATGACCTGAAAGGTTCAATGGTTAATCAACAACTTTGTTTGATTGGGACCCTATCCATGCCACCTCACATATCAGGAGTGTCGTTCTTCTTTTCATAAAGAGGTCCAAGGGCTAGTCTTGCAGAAGTTTTTTCAGCTACACAGGATGCGCAACATCCGTGCAAGTCCTGGTGACTTTCTCCCCTGCACTGCACCGATCAGATAGATCAGTGTGGGGCAGGAGAAAGGAGAACAGTTCTTTCAGTGATCATGAAGGATGCTGTCAGTGTTTTCCTCCATCAGAATAAGCAGCCTCTAGACTGTAAGAAACACACACATTTTAACATCATTTTAATTGTCTAAAATTTACTGCAGCTAAAAATTACATTTGGTTTACAATGCATTTTGCCAGATATGTTGTCACTTGTCAAAGCTAAGAATTTTACATGCTGGGTTTTTTTATGGCACATTTAGCACTGATAAGTTGTCACACTCTTGCTTAATATGTTAACATTCTGTCTGTAAACTGTATATGCATAGCTACCTTTTTGAAGCAATATTGAGATTTACTTAAGAACGTGGGGCCCAATAAATACCATCAATGGTGCCCAGTCCAAGAGATGGTGGATCCTATAGGTAAACACCACCTCATCATGCACTAAAACTTACTAAAAAAAAAAAAGATGTGAAGTTCACACATATAGAAAATGGACATTTTGTGAATACATATTACACGTATTGTAAAATAGATAGAGCTCATATGTAGAGTTTGTTTGATAAACTTTCCTACTACTTTGTCTAAATTAGAAGCAAATTGGTTGAACATTACTTCTACCTAAAATGGCAGAAAACGCACCTATCTTGGTGATGGATAGGACAGCTAGAGGGGATATGGAGGAGGCTGTTATTTTTTTTTTAATAGGTGTACTTTCACCAATTTGCTGATAATTCATTGAAAGTAGATGATCGGTACAATTGCTGCCAATGCATTTTTTAAAGCTGTATTGTCATGAGTCAAATTTGATCATGTTAGGTTCTTGCATAGGTCCTATAGCATTGATAAGTTTCCACCCTCTTTCCTACATACACACATCTCTCCTGCATACACACAACTCTACTACTATCACACACGCAATTTTCCGAAATACACACACAACTCTCCTCCATACACAAACACAGTTCTAACACATATAGCTTTTCTACAGCTTTGAAGTATGCACTCACACCTCTGTTACATACACGCACTGTTTTGCTACATACTTGTACACAGCTTTCTTACATACCATACACCAACAGCTCTCTTATATACTCATGCAGCTCCACACACACAAACACTTATATATATATATATATATATATATATATGTACACTCATCCATCGTATACATTACCACATCTTGAAATTCCTTCCAGGAATGTGACTGATCACATGACCTGAAAGGTTCAATGGCTAATCAACAACTTTGTTTGATTGGGACCCTATCCATGCCACCTCACATATCAGGAGTGTCGTTCTTCTTTTCATAAAGAGGTCCAAGGGCTAGTCTTGCAGAAGTTTTTTCAGCTACACAGGATGCGCAACATCCGTGCAAGTCCTGGTGACTTTCTCCCCTGCACTGCACCGATCAGATAGATCAGTGTGGGGCAGGAGAAAGGAGAACAGTTCTTTCAGTGATCATGAAGGATGCTGTCAGTGTTTTCCTCCATCAGAATAAGCAGCCTCTAGACTGTAAGAAACACACACATTTTAACATCATTTTGATTGTCTAAAATTTACTGCAGCTAAAAATTACATTTGGTTTACAATGCATTTTGCCAGATATGTTGTCACTTGTCAAAGCTAAGAATTTTACATGCTGGGTTTTTTTATGGCACATTTAGCACTGATAAGTTGTCACACTCTTGCTTAATATGTTAACATTCTGTCTGTAAACTGTATATGCATAGCTACCTTTTTGAAGCAATATTGAGATTTACTTAAGAACGTGGGGCCCAATAAATACCATCAATGGTGCCCAGTCCAAGAGATGGTGGATCCTATAGGTAAACACCACCTCATCATGCACTAAAACTTACTAAAAAAAAAAAAGATGTGAAGTTCACACATATAGAAGATGGACATTTTGTGAATACATATTACACGTATTGTAAAATAGATAGAGCTCATATGTAGAGTTTGTTTGATAAACTTTCCTACTACTTTGTCTAAATTAGAAGCAAATTGGTTGAACATTACTTCTACCTAAAATGGCAGAAAACGCACCTATCTTGGTGATGGACAGGACAGCTAGAGGGGATATGGAGGAGGCTGTTATTTTTTTTTTAATAGGTGTACTTTCACCAATTTGCTGATAATTCATTGAAAGTAGATGATCGGTACAATTGCTGCCAATGCATTTTTTAAAGCTGTATTGTCATGAGTCAAATTTGATCATGTTAGGTTCTTGCATAGGTCCTATAGCATTGATAAGTTTCCACCCTCTTTCCTACATACACACATCTCTCCTGCATACACACAACTCTACTACTATCACACACGCAATTTTCCGAAATACACACACAACTCTCCTCCATACACAAACACAGTTCTAACACATATAGCTTTTCTACAGCTTTGAAGTATGCACTCACACCTCTGTTACATACACGCACTGTTTTGCTACATACTTGTACACAGCTTTCTTACATACACCAACAGCTCTCTTATATACTCATGCAGCTCCACACACACAAACACTTATATATATATATATATATATATGTACACTCATCCATCGTATACATTACCACATCTTGAAATTCCTTCCAGGAATGTGACTGATCACATGACCTGAAAGGTTCAATGGTTAATCAACAACTTTGTTTGATTGGGACCCTATCCATGCCACCTCACATATCAGGAGTGTCGTTCTTCTTTTCATAAAGAGGTCCAAGGGCTAGTCTTGCAGAAGTTTTTTCAGCTACACAGGATGCGCAACATCCGTGCAAGTCCTGGTGACTTTCTCCCCTGCACTGCACCGATCAGATAGATCAGTGTGGGGCAGGAGAAAGGAGAACAGTTCTTTCAGTGATCATGAAGGATGCTGTCAGTGTTTTCCTCCATCAGAATAAGCAGCCTCTAGACTGTAAGAAACACACACATTTTAACATCATTTTAATTGTCTAAAATTTACTGCAGCTAAAAATTACATTTGGTTTACAATGCATTTTGCCAGATATGTTGTCACTTGTCAAAGCTAAGAATTTTACATGCTGGGTTTTTTTATGGCACATTTAGCACTGATAAGTTGTCACACTCTTGCTTAATATGTTAACATTCTGTCTGTAAACTGTATATGCATAGCTACCTTTTTGAAGCAATATTGAGATTTACTTAAGAACGTGGGGCCCAATAAATACCATCAATGGTGCCCAGTCCAAGAGATGGTGGATCCTATAGGTAAACACCACCTCATCATGCACTAAAACTTACTAAAAAAAAAAAAGATGTGAAGTTCACACATATAGAAAATGGACATTTTGTGAATACATATTACACGTATTGTAAAATAGATAGAGCTCATATGTAGAGTTTGTTTGATAAACTTTCCTACTACTTTGTCTAAATTAGAAGCAAATTGGTTGAACATTACTTCTACCTAAAATGGCAGAAAACGCACCTATCTTGGTGATGGATAGGACAGCTAGAGGGGATATGGAGGAGGCTGTTATTTTTTTTTTAATAGGTGTACTTTCACCAATTTGCTGATAATTCATTGAAAGTAGATGATCGGTACAATTGCTGCCAATGCATTTTTTAAAGCTGTATTGTCATGAGTCAAATTTGATCATGTTAGGTTCTTGCATAGGTCCTATAGCATTGATAAGTTTCCACCCTCTTTCCTACATACACACATCTCTCCTGCATACACACAACTCTACTACTATCACACACGCAATTTTCCGAAATACACACACAACTCTCCTCCATACACAAACACAGTTCTAACACATATAGCTTTTCTACAGCTTTGAAGTATGCACTCACACCTCTGTTACATACACGCACTGTTTTGCTACATACTTGTACACAGCTTTCTTACATACCATACACCAACAGCTCTCTTATATACTCATGCAGCTCCACACACACAAACACTTATATATATATATATATGTACACTCATCCATCGTATACATTACCACATCTTGAAATTCCTTCCAGGAATGTGACTGATCACATGACCTGAAAGGTTCAATGGCTAATCAACAACTTTGTTTGATTGGGACCCTATCCATGCCACCTCACATATCAGGAGTGTCGTTCTTCTTTTCATAAAGAGGTCCAAGGGCTAGTCTTGCAGAAGTTTTTTCAGCTACACAGGATGCGCAACATCCGTGCAAGTCCTGGTGACTTTCTCCCCTGCACTGCACCGATCAGATAGATCAGTGTGGGGCAGGAGAAAGGAGAACAGTTCTTTCAGTGATCATGAAGGATGCTGTCAGTGTTTTCCTCCATCAGAATAAGCAGCCTCTAGACTGTAAGAAACACACACATTTTAACATCATTTTGATTGTCTAAAATTTACTGCAGCTAAAAATTACATTTGGTTTACAATGCATTTTGCCAGATATGTTGTCACTTGTCAAAGCTAAGAATTTTACATGCTGGGTTTTTTTATGGCACATTTAGCACTGATAAGTTGTCACACTCTTGCTTAATATGTTAACATTCTGTCTGTAAACTGTATATGCATAGCTACCTTTTTGAAGCAATATTGAGATTTACTTAAGAACGTGGGGCCCAATAAATACCATCAATGGTGCCCAGTCCAAGAGATGGTGGATCCTATAGGTAAACACCACCTCATCATGCACTAAAACTTACTAAAAAAAAAAAAGATGTGAAGTTCACACATATAGAAGATGGACATTTTGTGAATACATATTACACGTATTGTAAAATAGATAGAGCTCATATGTAGAGTTTGTTTGATAAACTTTCCTACTACTTTGTCTAAATTAGAAGCAAATTGGTTGAACATTACTTCTACCTAAAATGGCAGAAAACGCACCTATCTTGGTGATGGACAGGACAGCTAGAGGGGATATGGAGGAGGCTGTTATTTTTTTTTTAATAGGTGTACTTTCACCAATTTGCTGATAATTCATTGAAAGTAGATGATCGGTACAATTGCTGCCAATGCATTTTTTAAAGCTGTATTGTCATGAGTCAAATTTGATCATGTTAGGTTCTTGCATAGGTCCTATAGCATTGATAAGTTTCCACCCTCTTTCCTACATACACACATCTCTCCTGCATACACACAACTCTACTACTATCACACACGCAATTTTCCGAAATACACACACAACTCTCCTCCATACACAAACACAGTTCTAACACATATAGCTTTTCTACAGCTTTGAAGTATGCACTCACACCTCTGTTACATACACGCACTGTTTTGCTACATACTTGTACACAGCTTTCTTACATACACCAACAGCTCTCTTATATACTCATGCAGCTCCACACACACAAACACTTATATATATATATATATATATATATATATATATGTACACTCATCCATCGTATACATTACCACATCTTGAAATTCCTTCCAGGAATGTGACTGATCACATGACCTGAAAGGTTCAATGGTTAATCAACAACTTTGTTTGATTGGGACCCTATCCATGCCACCTCACATATCAGGAGTGTCGTTCTTCTTTTCATAAAGAGGTCCAAGGGCTAGTCTTGCAGAAGTTTTTTCAGCTACACAGGATGCGCAACATCCGTGCAAGTCCTGGTGACTTTCTCCCCTGCACTGCACCGATCAGATAGATCAGTGTGGGGCAGGAGAAAGGAGAACAGTTCTTTCAGTGATCATGAAGGATGCTGTCAGTGTTTTCCTCCATCAGAATAAGCAGCCTCTAGACTGTAAGAAACACACACATTTTAACATCATTTTAATTGTCTAAAATTTACTGCAGCTAAAAATTACATTTGGTTTACAATGCATTTTGCCAGATATGTTGTCACTTGTCAAAGCTAAGAATTTTACATGCTGGGTTTTTTTATGGCACATTTAGCACTGATAAGTTGTCACACTCTTGCTTAATATGTTAACATTCTGTCTGTAAACTGTATATGCATAGCTACCTTTTTGAAGCAATATTGAGATTTACTTAAGAACGTGGGGCCCAATAAATACCATCAATGGTGCCCAGTCCAAGAGATGGTGGATCCTATAGGTAAACACCACCTCATCATGCACTAAAACTTACTAAAAAAAAAAAAAGATGTGAAGTTCACACATATAGAAAATGGACATTTTGTGAATACATATTACACGTATTGTAAAATAGATAGAGCTCATATGTAGAGTTTGTTTGATAAACTTTCCTACTACTTTGTCTAAATTAGAAGCAAATTGGTTGAACATTACTTCTACCTAAAATGGCAGAAAACGCACCTATCTTGGTGATGGATAGGACAGCTAGAGGGGATATGGAGGAGGCTGTTATTTTTTTTTTAATAGGTGTACTTTCACCAATTTGCTGATAATTCATTGAAAGTAGATGATCGGTACAATTGCTGCCAATGCATTTTTTAAAGCTGTATTGTCATGAGTCAAATTTGATCATGTTAGGTTCTTGCATAGGTCCTATAGCATTGATAAGTTTCCACCCTCTTTCCTACATACACACATCTCTCCTGCATACACACAACTCTACTACTATCACACACGCAATTTTCCGAAATACACACACAACTCTCCTCCATACACAAACACAGTTCTAACACATATAGCTTTTCTACAGCTTTGAAGTATGCACTCACACCTCTGTTACATACACGCACTGTTTTGCTACATACTTATACACAGCTTTCTTACATACACCAACAGCTCTCTTATATACTCATGCAGCTCCACACACACAAACACATATATATATATATATATATATATGTACACTCATCCATCGTATACATTACCACATCTTGAAATTCCTTCCAGGAATGTGACTGATCACATGACCTGAAAGGTTCAATGGCTAATCAACAACTTTGTTTGATTGGGACCCTATCCATGCCACCTCACATATCAGGAGTGTCGTTCTTCTTTTCATAAAGAGGTCCAAGGGCTAGTCTTGCAGAAGTTTTTTCAGCTACACAGGATGCGCAACATCCGTGCAAGTCCTGGTGACTTTCTCCCCTGCACTGCACCGATCAGATAGATCAGTGTGGGGCAGGAGAAAGGAGAACAGTTCTTTCAGTGATCATGAAGGATGCTGTCAGTGTTTTCCTCCATCAGAATAAGCAGCCTCTAGACTGTAAGAAACACACACATTTTAACATCATTTTGATTGTCTAAAATTTACTGCAGCTAAAAATTACATTTGGTTTACAATGCATTTTGCCAGATATGTTGTCACTTGTCAAAGCTAAGAATTTTACATGCTGGGTTTTTTTATGGCACATTTAGCACTGATAAGTTGTCACACTCTTGCTTAATATGTTAACATTCTGTCTGTAAACTGTATATGCATAGCTACCTTTTTGAAGCAATATTGAGATTTACTTAAGAACGTGGGGCCCAATAAATACCATCAATGGTGCCCAGTCCAAGAGATGGTGGATCCTATAGGTAAACACCACCTCATCATGCACTAAAACTTACTAAAAAAAAAAAAGATGTGAAGTTCACACATATAGAAGATGGACATTTTGTGAATACATATTACACGTATTGTAAAATAGATAGAGCTCATATGTAGAGTTTGTTTGATAAACTTTCCTACTACTTTGTCTAAATTAGAAGCAAATTGGTTGAACATTACTTCTACCTAAAATGGCAGAAAACGCACCTATCTTGGTGATGGACAGGACAGCTAGAGGGGATATGGAGGAGGCTGTTATTTTTTTTTTAATAGGTGTACTTTCACCAATTTGCTGATAATTCATTGAAAGTAGATGATCGGTACAATTGCTGCCAATGCATTTTTTAAAGCTGTATTGTCATGAGTCAAATTTGATCATGTTAGGTTCTTGCATAGGTCCTATAGCATTGATAAGTTTCCACCCTCTTTCCTACATACACACATCTCTCCTGCATACACACAACTCTACTACTATCACACACGCAATTTTCCGAAATACACACACAACTCTCCTCCATACACAAACACAGTTCTAACACATATAGCTTTTCTACAGCTTTGAAGTATGCACTCACACCTCTGTTACATACACGCACTGTTTTGCTACATACTTGTACACAGCTTTCTTACATACACCAACAGCTCTCTTATATACTCATGCAGCTCCACACACACAAACACTTATATATATATATATATGTACACTCATCCATCGTATACATTACCACATCTTGAAATTCCTTCCAGGAATGTGACTGATCACATGACCTGAAAGGTTCAATGGTTAATCAACAACTTTGTTTGATTGGGACCCTATCCATGCCACCTCACATATCAGGAGTGTCGTTCTTCTTTTCATAAAGAGGTCCAAGGGCTAGTCTTGCAGAAGTTTTTTCAGCTACACAGGATGCGCAACATCCGTGCAAGTCCTGGTGACTTTCTCCCCTGCACTGCACCGATCAGATAGATCAGTGTGGGGCAGGAGAAAGGAGAACAGTTCTTTCAGTGATCATGAAGGATGCTGTCAGTGTTTTCCTCCATCAGAATAAGCAGCCTCTAGACTGTAAGAAACACACACATTTTAACATCATTTTAATTGTCTAAAATTTACTGCAGCTAAAAATTACATTTGGTTTACAATGCATTTTGCCAGATATGTTGTCACTTGTCAAAGCTAAGAATTTTACATGCTGGGTTTTTTTATGGCACATTTAGCACTGATAAGTTGTCACACTCTTGCTTAATATGTTAACATTCTGTCTGTAAACTGTATATGCATAGCTACCTTTTTGAAGCAATATTGAGATTTACTTAAGAACGTGGGGCCCAATAAATACCATCAATGGTGCCCAGTCCAAGAGATGGTGGATCCTATAGGTAAACACCACCTCATCATGCACTAAAACTTACTAAAAAAAAAAAAGATGTGAAGTTCACACATATAGAAAATGGACATTTTGTGAATACATATTACACGTATTGTAAAATAGATAGAGCTCATATGTAGAGTTTGTTTGATAAACTTTCCTACTACTTTGTCTAAATTAGAAGCAAATTGGTTGAACATTACTTCTACCTAAAATGGCAGAAAACGCACCTATCTTGGTGATGGACAGGACAGCTAGAGGGGATATGGAGGAGGCTGTTATTTTTTTTTTAATAGGTGTACTTTCACCAATTTGCTGATAATTCATTGAAAGTAGATGATCGGTACAATTGCTGCCAATGCATTTTTTAAAGCTGTATTGTCATGAGTCAAATTTGATCATGTTAGGTTCTTGCATAGGTCCTATAGCATTGATAAGTTTCCACCCTCTTTCCTACATACACACATCTCTCCTGCATACACACAACTCTACTACTATCACACACGCAATTTTCCGAAATACACACACAACTCTCCTCCATACACAAACACAGTTCTAACACATATAGCTTTTCTACAGCTTTGAAGTATGCACTCACACCTCTGTTACATACACGCACTGTTTTGCTACATACTTGTACACAGCTTTCTTACATACACCAACAGCTCTCTTATATACTCATGCAGCTCCACACACACAAACACTTATATATATATATATATGTACACTCATCCATCGTATACATTACCACATCTTGAAATTCCTTCCAGGAATGTGACTGATCACATGACCTGAAAGGTTCAATGGTTAATCAACAACTTTGTTTGATTGGGACCCTATCCATGCCACCTCACATATCAGGAGTGTCGTTCTTCTTTTCATAAAGAGGTCCAAGGGCTAGTCTTGCAGAAGTTTTTTCAGCTACACAGGATGCGCAACATCCGTGCAAGTCCTGGTGACTTTCTCCCCTGCACTGCACCGATCAGATAGATCAGTGTGGGGCAGGAGAAAGGAGAACAGTTCTTTCAGTGATCATGAAGGATGCTGTCAGTGTTTTCCTCCATCAGAATAAGCAGCCTCTAGACTGTAAGAAACACACACATTTTAACATCATTTTAATTGTCTAAAATTTACTGCAGCTAAAAATTACATTTGGTTTACAATGCATTTTGCCAGATATGTTGTCACTTGTCAAAGCTAAGAATTTTACATGCTGGGTTTTTTTATGGCACATTTAGCACTGATAAGTTGTCACACTCTTGCTTAATATGTTAACATTCTGTCTGTAAACTGTATATGCATAGCTACCTTTTTGAAGCAATATTGAGATTTACTTAAGAACGTGGGGCCCAATAAATACCATCAATGGTGCCCAGTCCAAGAGATGGTGGATCCTATAGGTAAACACCACCTCATCATGCACTAAAACTTACTAAAAAAAAAAAAGATGTGAAGTTCACACATATAGAAAATGGACATTTTGTGAATACATATTACACGTATTGTAAAATAGATAGAGCTCATATGTAGAGTTTGTTTGATAAACTTTCCTACTACTTTGTCTAAATTAGAAGCAAATTGGTTGAACATTACTTCTACCTAAAATGGCAGAAAACGCACCTATCTTGGTGATGGATAGGACAGCTAGAGGGGATATGGAGGAGGCTGTTATTTTTTTTTTAATAGGTGTACTTTCACCAATTTGCTGATAATTCATTGAAAGTAGATGATCGGTACAATTGCTGCCAATGCATTTTTTAAAGCTGTATTGTCATGAGTCAAATTTGATCATGTTAGGTTCTTGCATAGGTCCTATAGCATTGATAAGTTTCCACCCTCTTTCCTACATACACACATCTCTCCTGCATACACACAACTCTACTACTATCACACACGCAATTTTCCGAAATACACACACAACTCTCCTCCATACACAAACACAGTTCTAACACATATAGCTTTTCTACAGCTTTGAAGTATGCACTCACACCTCTGTTACATACACGCACTGTTTTGCTACATACTTATACACAGCTTTCTTACATACACCAACAGCTCTCTTATATACTCATGCAGCTCCACACACACAAACACATATATATATATATATATATGTACACTCATCCATCGTATACATTACCACATCTTGAAATTCCTTCCAGGAATGTGACTGATCACATGACCTGAAAGGTTCAATGGCTAATCAACAACTTTGTTTGATTGGGACCCTATCCATGCCACCTCACATATCAGGAGTGTCGTTCTTCTTTTCATAAAGAGGTCCAAGGGCTAGTCTTGCAGAAGTTTTTTCAGCTACACAGGATGCGCAACATCCGTGCAAGTCCTGGTGACTTTCTCCCCTGCACTGCACCGATCAGATAGATCAGTGTGGGGCAGGAGAAAGGAGAACAGTTCTTTCAGTGATCATGAAGGATGCTGTCAGTGTTTTCCTCCATCAGAATAAGCAGCCTCTAGACTGTAAGAAACACACACATTTTAACATCATTTTGATTGTCTAAAATTTACTGCAGCTAAAAATTACATTTGGTTTACAATGCATTTTGCCAGATATGTTGTCACTTGTCAAAGCTAAGAATTTTACATGCTGGGTTTTTTTATGGCACATTTAGCACTGATAAGTTGTCACACTCTTGCTTAATATGTTAACATTCTGTCTGTAAACTGTATATGCATAGCTACCTTTTTGAAGCAATATTGAGATTTACTTAAGAACGTGGGGCCCAATAAATACCATCAATGGTGCCCAGTCCAAGAGATGGTGGATCCTATAGGTAAACACCACCTCATCATGCACTAAAACTTACTAAAAAAAAAAAAGATGTGAAGTTCACACATATAGAAGATGGACATTTTGTGAATACATATTACACGTATTGTAAAATAGATAGAGCTCATATGTAGAGTTTGTTTGATAAACTTTCCTACTACTTTGTCTAAATTAGAAGCAAATTGGTTGAACATTACTTCTACCTAAAATGGCAGAAAACGCACCTATCTTGGTGATGGACAGGACAGCTAGAGGGGATATGGAGGAGGCTGTTATTTTTTTTTTAATAGGTGTACTTTCACCAATTTGCTGATAATTCATTGAAAGTAGATGATCGGTACAATTGCTGCCAATGCATTTTTTAAAGCTGTATTGTCATGAGTCAAATTTGATCATGTTAGGTTCTTGCATAGGTCCTATAGCATTGATAAGTTTCCACCCTCTTTCCTACATACACACATCTCTCCTGCATACACACAACTCTACTACTATCACACACGCAATTTTCCGAAATACACACACAACTCTCCTCCATACACAAACACAGTTCTAACACATATAGCTTTTCTACAGCTTTGAAGTATGCACTCACACCTCTGTTACATACACGCACTGTTTTGCTACATACTTGTACACAGCTTTCTTACATACACCAACAGCTCTCTTATATACTCATGCAGCTCCACACACACAAACACTTATATATATATATATATATATATATATATATATATATATATATGTACACTCATCCATCGTATACATTACCACATCTTGAAATTCCTTCCAGGAATGTGACTGATCACATGACCTGAAAGGTTCAATGGTTAATCAACAACTTTGTTTGATTGGGACCCTATCCATGCCACCTCACATATCAGGAGTGTCGTTCTTCTTTTCATAAAGAGGTCCAAGGGCTAGTCTTGCAGAAGTTTTTTCAGCTACACAGGATGCGCAACATCCGTGCAAGTCCTGGTGACTTTCTCCCCTGCACTGCACCGATCAGATAGATCAGTGTGGGGCAGGAGAAAGGAGAACAGTTCTTTCAGTGATCATGAAGGATGCTGTCAGTGTTTTCCTCCATCAGAATAAGCAGCCTCTAGACTGTAAGAAACACACACATTTTAACATCATTTTAATTGTCTAAAATTTACTGCAGCTAAAAATTACATTTGGTTTACAATGCATTTTGCCAGATATGTTGTCACTTGTCAAAGCTAAGAATTTTACATGCTGGGTTTTTTTATGGCACATTTAGCACTGATAAGTTGTCACACTCTTGCTTAATATGTTAACATTCTGTCTGTAAACTGTATATGCATAGCTACCTTTTTGAAGCAATATTGAGATTTACTTAAGAACGTGGGGCCCAATAAATACCATCAATGGTGCCCAGTCCAAGAGATGGTGGATCCTATAGGTAAACACCACCTCATCATGCACTAAAACTTACTAAAAAAAAAAAAGATGTGAAGTTCACACATATAGAAAATGGACATTTTGTGAATACATATTACACGTATTGTAAAATAGATAGAGCTCATATGTAGAGTTTGTTTGATAAACTTTCCTACTACTTTGTCTAAATTAGAAGCAAATTGGTTGAACATTACTTCTACCTAAAATGGCAGAAAACGCACCTATCTTGGTGATGGATAGGACAGCTAGAGGGGATATGGAGGAGGCTGTTATTTTTTTTTTAATAGGTGTACTTTCACCAATTTGCTGATAATTCATTGAAAGTAGATGATCGGTACAATTGCTGCCAATGCATTTTTTAAAGCTGTATTGTCATGAGTCAAATTTGATCATGTTAGGTTCTTGCATAGGTCCTATAGCATTGATAAGTTTCCACCCTCTTTCCTACATACACACATCTCTCCTGCATACACACAACTCTACTACTATCACACACGCAATTTTCCGAAATACACACACAACTCTCCTCCATACACAAACACAGTTCTAACACATATAGCTTTTCTACAGCTTTGAAGTATGCACTCACACCTCTGTTACATACACGCACTGTTTTGCTACATACTTATACACAGCTTTCTTACATACACCAACAGCTCTCTTATATACTCATGCAGCTCCACACACACAAACACATATATATATATATATATATGTACACTCATCCATCGTATACATTACCACATCTTGAAATTCCTTCCAGGAATGTGACTGATCACATGACCTGAAAGGTTCAATGGCTAATCAACAACTTTGTTTGATTGGGACCCTATCCATGCCACCTCACATATCAGGAGTGTCGTTCTTCTTTTCATAAAGAGGTCCAAGGGCTAGTCTTGCAGAAGTTTTTTCAGCTACACAGGATGCGCAACATCCGTGCAAGTCCTGGTGACTTTCTCCCCTGCACTGCACCGATCAGATAGATCAGTGTGGGGCAGGAGAAAGGAGAACAGTTCTTTCAGTGA
Organism: Phyllobates terribilis; assembly: GCF_046119375.1. Classification (NCBI taxonomy): domain Eukaryota; kingdom Metazoa; phylum Chordata; class Amphibia; order Anura; family Dendrobatidae; genus Phyllobates; species Phyllobates terribilis. The sequence continues at coordinate 8,752 of NW_027365664.1, read as the reverse complement.
TCATGAAGGATGCTGTCAGTGTTTTCCTCCATCAGAATAAGCAGCCTCTAGACTGTAAGAAACACACACATTTTAACATCATTTTGATTGTCTAAAATTTACTGCAGCTAAAAATTACATTTGGTTTACAATGCATTTTGCCAGATATGTTGTCACTTGTCAAAGCTAAGAATTTTACATGCTGGGTTTTTTTATGGCACATTTAGCACTGATAAGTTGTCACACTCTTGCTTAATATGTTAACATTCTGTCTGTAAACTGTATATGCATAGCTACCTTTTTGAAGCAATATTGAGATTTACTTAAGAACGTGGGGCCCAATAAATACCATCAATGGTGCCCAGTCCAAGAGATGGTGGATCCTATAGGTAAACACCACCTCATCATGCACTAAAACTTACTAAAAAAAAAAAAGATGTGAAGTTCACACATATAGAAGATGGACATTTTGTGAATACATATTACACGTATTGTAAAATAGATAGAGCTCATATGTAGAGTTTGTTTGATAAACTTTCCTACTACTTTGTCTAAATTAGAAGCAAATTGGTTGAACATTACTTCTACCTAAAATGGCAGAAAACGCACCTATCTTGGTGATGGACAGGACAGCTAGAGGGGATATGGAGGAGGCTGTTATTTTTTTTTTAATAGGTGTACTTTCACCAATTTGCTGATAATTCATTGAAAGTAGATGATCGGTACAATTGCTGCCAATGCATTTTTTAAAGCTGTATTGTCATGAGTCAAATTTGATCATGTTAGGTTCTTGCATAGGTCCTATAGCATTGATAAGTTTCCACCCTCTTTCCTACATACACACATCTCTCCTGCATACACACAACTCTACTACTATCACACACGCAATTTTCCGAAATACACACACAACTCTCCTCCATACACAAACACAGTTCTAACACATATAGCTTTTCTACAGCTTTGAAGTATGCACTCACACCTCTGTTACATACACGCACTGTTTTGCTACATACTTGTACACAGCTTTCTTACATACACCAACAGCTCTCTTATATACTCATGCAGCTCCACACACACAAACACTTATATATATATATATATGTACACTCATCCATCGTATACATTACCACATCTTGAAATTCCTTCCAGGAATGTGACTGATCACATGACCTGAAAGGTTCAATGGTTAATCAACAACTTTGTTTGATTGGGACCCTATCCATGCCACCTCACATATCAGGAGTGTCGTTCTTCTTTTCATAAAGAGGTCCAAGGGCTAGTCTTGCAGAAGTTTTTTCAGCTACACAGGATGCGCAACATCCGTGCAAGTCCTGGTGACTTTCTCCCCTGCACTGCACCGATCAGATAGATCAGTGTGGGGCAGGAGAAAGGAGAACAGTTCTTTCAGTGATCATGAAGGATGCTGTCAGTGTTTTCCTCCATCAGAATAAGCAGCCTCTAGACTGTAAGAAACACACACATTTTAACATCATTTTAATTGTCTAAAATTTACTGCAGCTAAAAATTACATTTGGTTTACAATGCATTTTGCCAGATATGTTGTCACTTGTCAAAGCTAAGAATTTTACATGCTGGGTTTTTTTATGGCACATTTAGCACTGATAAGTTGTCACACTCTTGCTTAATATGTTAACATTCTGTCTGTAAACTGTATATGCATAGCTACCTTTTTGAAGCAATATTGAGATTTACTTAAGAACGTGGGGCCCAATAAATACCATCAATGGTGCCCAGTCCAAGAGATGGTGGATCCTATAGGTAAACACCACCTCATCATGCACTAAAACTTACTAAAAAAAAAAAAGATGTGAAGTTCACACATATAGAAAATGGACATTTTGTGAATACATATTACACGTATTGTAAAATAGATAGAGCTCATATGTAGAGTTTGTTTGATAAACTTTCCTACTACTTTGTCTAAATTAGAAGCAAATTGGTTGAACATTACTTCTACCTAAAATGGCAGAAAACGCACCTATCTTGGTGATGGATAGGACAGCTAGAGGGGATATGGAGGAGGCTGTTATTTTTTTTTTAATAGGTGTACTTTCACCAATTTGCTGATAATTCATTGAAAGTAGATGATCGGTACAATTGCTGCCAATGCATTTTTTAAAGCTGTATTGTCATGAGTCAAATTTGATCATGTTAGGTTCTTGCATAGGTCCTATAGCATTGATAAGTTTCCACCCTCTTTCCTACATACACACATCTCTCCTGCATACACACAACTCTACTACTATCACACACGCAATTTTCCGAAATACACACACAACTCTCCTCCATACACAAACACAGTTCTAACACATATAGCTTTTCTACAGCTTTGAAGTATGCACTCACACCTCTGTTACATACACGCACTGTTTTGCTACATACTTATACACAGCTTTCTTACATACACCAACAGCTCTCTTATATACTCATGCAGCTCCACACACACAAACACATATATATATATATATATATGTACACTCATCCATCGTATACATTACCACATCTTGAAATTCCTTCCAGGAATGTGACTGATCACATGACCTGAAAGGTTCAATGGCTAATCAACAACTTTGTTTGATTGGGACCCTATCCATGCCACCTCACATATCAGGAGTGTCGTTCTTCTTTTCATAAAGAGGTCCAAGGGCTAGTCTTGCAGAAGTTTTTTCAGCTACACAGGATGCGCAACATCCGTGCAAGTCCTGGTGACTTTCTCCCCTGCACTGCACCGATCAGATAGATCAGTGTGGGGCAGGAGAAAGGAGAACAGTTCTTTCAGTGATCATGAAGGATGCTGTCAGTGTTTTCCTCCATCAGAATAAGCAGCCTCTAGACTGTAAGAAACACACACATTTTAACATCATTTTGATTGTCTAAAATTTACTGCAGCTAAAAATTACATTTGGTTTACAATGCATTTTGCCAGATATGTTGTCACTTGTCAAAGCTAAGAATTTTACATGCTGGGTTTTTTTATGGCACATTTAGCACTGATAAGTTGTCACACTCTTGCTTAATATGTTAACATTCTGTCTGTAAACTGTATATGCATAGCTACCTTTTTGAAGCAATATTGAGATTTACTTAAGAACGTGGGGCCCAATAAATACCATCAATGGTGCCCAGTCCAAGAGATGGTGGATCCTATAGGTAAACACCACCTCATCATGCACTAAAACTTACTAAAAAAAAAAAAGATGTGAAGTTCACACATATAGAAGATGGACATTTTGTGAATACATATTACACGTATTGTAAAATAGATAGAGCTCATATGTAGAGTTTGTTTGATAAACTTTCCTACTACTTTGTCTAAATTAGAAGCAAATTGGTTGAACATTACTTCTACCTAAAATGGCAGAAAACGCACCTATCTTGGTGATGGACAGGACAGCTAGAGGGGATATGGAGGAGGCTGTTATTTTTTTTTTAATAGGTGTACTTTCACCAATTTGCTGATAATTCATTGAAAGTAGATGATCGGTACAATTGCTGCCAATGCATTTTTTAAAGCTGTATTGTCATGAGTCAAATTTGATCATGTTAGGTTCTTGCATAGGTCCTATAGCATTGATAAGTTTCCACCCTCTTTCCTACATACACACATCTCTCCTGCATACACACAACTCTACTACTATCACACACGCAATTTTCCGAAATACACACACAACTCTCCTCCATACACAAACACAGTTCTAACACATATAGCTTTTCTACAGCTTTGAAGTATGCACTCACACCTCTGTTACATACACGCACTGTTTTGCTACATACTTGTACACAGCTTTCTTACATACACCAACAGCTCTCTTATATACTCATGCAGCTCCACACACACAAACACTTATATATATATATATATGTACACTCATCCATCGTATACATTACCACATCTTGAAATTCCTTCCAGGAATGTGACTGATCACATGACCTGAAAGGTTCAATGGTTAATCAACAACTTTGTTTGATTGGGACCCTATCCATGCCACCTCACATATCAGGAGTGTCGTTCTTCTTTTCATAAAGAGGTCCAAGGGCTAGTCTTGCAGAAGTTTTTTCAGCTACACAGGATGCGCAACATCCGTGCAAGTCCTGGTGACTTTCTCCCCTGCACTGCACCGATCAGATAGATCAGTGTGGGGCAGGAGAAAGGAGAACAGTTCTTTCAGTGATCATGAAGGATGCTGTCAGTGTTTTCCTCCATCAGAATAAGCAGCCTCTAGACTGTAAGAAACACACACATTTTAACATCATTTTAATTGTCTAAAATTTACTGCAGCTAAAAATTACATTTGGTTTACAATGCATTTTGCCAGATATGTTGTCACTTGTCAAAGCTAAGAATTTTACATGCTGGGTTTTTTTATGGCACATTTAGCACTGATAAGTTGTCACACTCTTGCTTAATATGTTAACATTCTGTCTGTAAACTGTATATGCATAGCTACCTTTTTGAAGCAATATTGAGATTTACTTAAGAACGTGGGGCCCAATAAATACCATCAATGGTGCCCAGTCCAAGAGATGGTGGATCCTATAGGTAAACACCACCTCATCATGCACTAAAACTTACTAAAAAAAAAAAAGATGTGAAGTTCACACATATAGAAAATGGACATTTTGTGAATACATATTACACGTATTGTAAAATAGATAGAGCTCATATGTAGAGTTTGTTTGATAAACTTTCCTACTACTTTGTCTAAATTAGAAGCAAATTGGTTGAACATTACTTCTACCTAAAATGGCAGAAAACGCACCTATCTTGGTGATGGATAGGACAGCTAGAGGGGATATGGAGGAGGCTGTTATTTTTTTTTTAATAGGTGTACTTTCACCAATTTGCTGATAATTCATTGAAAGTAGATGATCGGTACAATTGCTGCCAATGCATTTTTTAAAGCTGTATTGTCATGAGTCAAATTTGATCATGTTAGGTTCTTGCATAGGTCCTATAGCATTGATAAGTTTCCACCCTCTTTCCTACATACACACATCTCTCCTGCATACACACAACTCTACTACTATCACACACGCAATTTTCCGAAATACACACACAACTCTCCTCCATACACAAACACAGTTCTAACACATATAGCTTTTCTACAGCTTTGAAGTATGCACTCACACCTCTGTTACATACACGCACTGTTTTGCTACATACTTATACACAGCTTTCTTACATACACCAACAGCTCTCTTATATACTCATGCAGCTCCACACACACAAACACATATATATATATATATATATGTACACTCATCCATCGTATACATTACCACATCTTGAAATTCCTTCCAGGAATGTGACTGATCACATGACCTGAAAGGTTCAATGGCTAATCAACAACTTTGTTTGATTGGGACCCTATCCATGCCACCTCACATATCAGGAGTGTCGTTCTTCTTTTCATAAAGAGGTCCAAGGGCTAGTCTTGCAGAAGTTTTTTCAGCTACACAGGATGCGCAACATCCGTGCAAGTCCTGGTGACTTTCTCCCCTGCACTGCACCGATCAGATAGATCAGTGTGGGGCAGGAGAAAGGAGAACAGTTCTTTCAGTGATCATGAAGGATGCTGTCAGTGTTTTCCTCCATCAGAATAAGCAGCCTCTAGACTGTAAGAAACACACACATTTTAACATCATTTTGATTGTCTAAAATTTACTGCAGCTAAAAATTACATTTGGTTTACAATGCATTTTGCCAGATATGTTGTCACTTGTCAAAGCTAAGAATTTTACATGCTGGGTTTTTTTATGGCACATTTAGCACTGATAAGTTGTCACACTCTTGCTTAATATGTTAACATTCTGTCTGTAAACTGTATATGCATAGCTACCTTTTTGAAGCAATATTGAGATTTACTTAAGAACGTGGGGCCCAATAAATACCATCAATGGTGCCCAGTCCAAGAGATGGTGGATCCTATAGGTAAACACCACCTCATCATGCACTAAAACTTACTAAAAAAAAAAAAGATGTGAAGTTCACACATATAGAAGATGGACATTTTGTGAATACATATTACACGTATTGTAAAATAGATAGAGCTCATATGTAGAGTTTGTTTGATAAACTTTCCTACTACTTTGTCTAAATTAGAAGCAAATTGGTTGAACATTACTTCTACCTAAAATGGCAGAAAACGCACCTATCTTGGTGATGGACAGGACAGCTAGAGGGGATATGGAGGAGGCTGTTATTTTTTTTTTAATAGGTGTACTTTCACCAATTTGCTGATAATTCATTGAAAGTAGATGATCGGTACAATTGCTGCCAATGCATTTTTTAAAGCTGTATTGTCATGAGTCAAATTTGATCATGTTAGGTTCTTGCATAGGTCCTATAGCATTGATAAGTTTCCACCCTCTTTCCTACATACACACATCTCTCCTGCATACACACAACTCTACTACTATCACACACGCAATTTTCCGAAATACACACACAACTCTCCTCCATACACAAACACAGTTCTAACACATATAGCTTTTCTACAGCTTTGAAGTATGCACTCACACCTCTGTTACATACACGCACTGTTTTGCTACATACTTGTACACAGCTTTCTTACATACACCAACAGCTCTCTTATATACTCATGCAGCTCCACACACACAAACACTTATATATATATATATATGTACACTCATCCATCGTATACATTACCACATCTTGAAATTCCTTCCAGGAATGTGACTGATCACATGACCTGAAAGGTTCAATGGTTAATCAACAACTTTGTTTGATTGGGACCCTATCCATGCCACCTCACATATCAGGAGTGTCGTTCTTCTTTTCATAAAGAGGTCCAAGGGCTAGTCTTGCAGAAGTTTTTTCAGCTACACAGGATGCGCAACATCCGTGCAAGTCCTGGTGACTTTCTCCCCTGCACTGCACCGATCAGATAGATCAGTGTGGGGCAGGAGAAAGGAGAACAGTTCTTTCAGTGATCATGAAGGATGCTGTCAGTGTTTTCCTCCATCAGAATAAGCAGCCTCTAGACTGTAAGAAACACACACATTTTAACATCATTTTAATTGTCTAAAATTTACTGCAGCTAAAAATTACATTTGGTTTACAATGCATTTTGCCAGATATGTTGTCACTTGTCAAAGCTAAGAATTTTACATGCTGGGTTTTTTTATGGCACATTTAGCACTGATAAGTTGTCACACTCTTGCTTAATATGTTAACATTCTGTCTGTAAACTGTATATGCATAGCTACCTTTTTGAAGCAATATTGAGATTTACTTAAGAACGTGGGGCCCAATAAATACCATCAATGGTGCCCAGTCCAAGAGATGGTGGATCCTATAGGTAAACACCACCTCATCATGCACTAAAACTTACTAAAAAAAAAAAAGATGTGAAGTTCACACATATAGAAAATGGACATTTTGTGAATACATATTACACGTATTGTAAAATAGATAGAGCTCATATGTAGAGTTTGTTTGATAAACTTTCCTACTACTTTGTCTAAATTAGAAGCAAATTGGTTGAACATTACTTCTACCTAAAATGGCAGAAAACGCACCTATCTTGGTGATGGATAGGACAGCTAGAGGGGATATGGAGGAGGCTGTTATTTTTTTTTTAATAGGTGTACTTTCACCAATTTGCTGATAATTCATTGAAAGTAGATGATCGGTACAATTGCTGCCAATGCATTTTTTAAAGCTGTATTGTCATGAGTCAAATTTGATCATGTTAGGTTCTTGCATAGGTCCTATAGCATTGATAAGTTTCCACCCTCTTTCCTACATACACACATCTCTCCTGCATACACACAACTCTACTACTATCACACACGCAATTTTTCCGAAATACACACACAACTCTCCTCCATACACAAACACAGTTCTAACACATATAGCTTTTCTACAGCTTTGAAGTATGCACTCACACCTCTGTTACATACACGCACTGTTTTGCTACATACTTATACACAGCTTTCTTACATACACCAACAGCTCTCTTATATACTCATGCAGCTCCACACACACAAACACATATATATATATATATATATGTACACTCATCCATCGTATACATTACCACATCTTGAAATTCCTTCCAGGAATGTGACTGATCACATGACCTGAAAGGTTCAATGGCTAATCAACAACTTTGTTTGATTGGGACCCTATCCATGCCACCTCACATATCAGGAGTGTCGTTCTTCTTTTCATAAAGAGGTCCAAGGGCTAGTCTTGCAGAAGTTTTTTCAGCTACACAGGATGCGCAACATCCGTGCAAGTCCTGGTGACTTTCTCCCCTGCACTGCACCGATCAGATAGATCAGTGTGGGGCAGGAGAAAGGAGAACAGTTCTTTCCAGTGATCATGAAGGATGCTGTCAGTGTTTTCCTCCATCAGAATAAGCAGCCTCTAGACTGTAAGAAACACACACATTTTAACATCATTTTGATTGTCTAAAATTTACTGCAGCTAAAAATTACATTTGGTTTACAATGCATTTTGCCAGATATGTTGTCACTTGTCAAAGCTAAGAATTTTACATGCTGGGTTTTTTTATGGCACATTTAGCACTGATAAGTTGTCACACTCTTGCTTAATATGTTAACATTCTGTCTGTAAACTGTATATGCATAGCTACCTTTTTGAAGCAATATTGAGATTTACTTAAGAACGTGGGGCCCAATAAATACCATCAATGGTGCCCAGTCCAAGAGATGGTGGATCCTATAGGTAAACACCACCTCATCATGCACTAAAACTTACTAA
>NW_027365663.1:0-100161 GCF_046119375.1 Phyllobates terribilis | reverse complement strand
CCATTGAAAAACGTCCAGAAATGATTGAAGCTACTGACTGAATGAAAGGAGCTGGCATCTCACTCTCTTTGAATCTTCTTTATCATGCTAAGAGGAGCAGGAAAAAGCAAAAAATTTCAGAATTGCACCTTGCAATGCGGAGAAATTACTGTTTGTGCATTTACAATATTCATTGATTTTTGCCATTGAAAAACGTCCAGAAATGATTGAAGCTACTGACTGAATGAAAGGAGCTGGCATCTCACTCTCTTTGAATCTTCTTTATCATGCTAAGAGGAGCAGGAAAAAGCAAAAAATTTCAGAATTGCACCTTGCAATGCGGAGAAATTACTGTTTGTGCATTTACAATATTCATTGATTTTTGCCATTGAAAAACATCATGTTATTCATATACCAGAAATGATTGAAGCTACTGACTGAATGAAAGGAGCTGGCATCTCACTCTCTTTGAATCTTCTTTATCATGCTAAGAGGAGCAGGAAAAAGCAAAAAATTTCAGAATTGCACCTTGCAATGCGGAGAAATTACTGTTTGTGCATTTACAATATTCATTGATTTTTGCCATTGAAAAACATCATGTTATTCATACACCAGAAATGTTTGAAGCTACTGACTGAATGAAAGGAGCTGGCATCTCACTCTCTTTGAATCTTCTTTATCATGCTAAGAGGAGCAGGAAAAAGCAAAAAATTTCAGAATTGCACCTTGCAATGCGGAGAAATTACTGTTTGTGCATTTACAATATTCATTGATTTTTGCCATTGAAAAACGTCCAGAAATGATTGAAGCTACTGACTGAATGAAAGGAGCTGGCATCTCACTCTCTTTGAATCTTGTTTATCATGCTAAGAGGAGCAGGAAAAAGCAAAAAATTTCAGAATTGCACCTTGCAATGCGGAGAAATTACTGTTTGTGCATTTACAATATTCATTGATTTTTGCCATTGAAAAACATCATGTTATTCATATACCAGAAATGTTTGAAGCTACTGACTGAATGAAAGGAGCTGGCATCTCACTCTCTTTGAATCTTCTTTATCATGCTAAGAGGAGCAGGAAAAAGCAAAAAATTTCAGAATTGCACCTTGCAATGCGGAGAAATTACTGTTTGTGCATTTACAATATTCATTGATTTTTGCCATTGAAAAACGTCCAGAAATGATAGAAGCTACTGACTGAATGAAAGGAGCTGGCATCTCACTCTCTTTGAATCTTGTTTATCATGCTAAGAGGAGCAGGAAAAAGCAAAAAATTTCAGAATTGCACCTTGCAATGCGGAGAAATTACTGTTTGTGCATTTACAATATTCATTGATTTTTGCCATTGAAAAACATCATGTTATTCATATACCAGAAATGTTTGAAGCTACTGACTGAATGAAAGGAGCTGGCATCTCACTCTCTTTGAATCTTCTTTATCATGCTAAGAGGAGCAGGAAAAAGCAAAAAATTTCAGAATTGCACCTTGCAATGCGGAGAAATTACTGTTTGTGCATTTACAATATTCATTGATTTTTGCCATTGAAAAACGTCCAGAAATGATAGAAGCTACTGACTGAATGAAAGGAGCTGGCATCTCACTCTCTTTGAATCTTGTTTATCATGCTAAGAGGAGCAGGAAAAAGCAAAAAATTTCAGAATTGCACCTTGCAATGCGGAGAAATTACTGTTTGTGCATTTACAATATTCATTGATTTTTGCCATTGAAAAACATCATGTTATTCATATACCAGAAATGTTTGAAGCTACTGACTGAATGAAAGGAGCTGGCATCTCACTCTCTTTGAATCTTCTTTATCATGCTAAGAGGAGCAGGAAAAAGCAAAAAATTTCAGAATTGCACCTTGCAATGCGGAGAAATTACTGTTTGTGCATTTACAATATTCATTGATTTTTGCCATTGAAAAACATCATGTTATTCATACACCAGAAATGTTTGAAGCTACTGACTGAATGAAAGGAGCTGGCATCTCACTCTCTTTGAATCTTCTTTATCATGCTAAGAGGAGCAGGAAAAAGCAAAAAATTTCAGAATTGCACCTTGCAATGCGGAGAAATTACTGTTTGTGCATTTACAATATTCATTGATTTTTGCCATTGAAAAACATCATGTTATTCATATACCAGAAATGATTGAAGCTACTGACTGAATGAAAGGAGCTGGCATCTCACTCTCTTTGAATCTACTTTATCATGCTAAGAGGAGCAGGAAAAAGCAAAAAATTTCAGAATTGCACCTTGCAATGCGGAGAAATTACTGTTTGTGCATTTACAATATTCAATGATTTTTGCCATTGAAAAACGTCCAGAAATGATTGAAGCTACTGACTGAATGAAAGGAGCTGGCATCTCACTCTCTTTGAATCTTCTTTATCATGCTAAGAGGAGCAGGAAAAAGCAAAAAATTTCAGAATTGCACCTTGCAATGCGGAGAAATTACTGTTTGTGCATTTACAATATTCATTGATTTTTGCCATTGAAAAACGTCCAGAAATGATTGAAGCTACTGACTGAATGAAAGGAGCTGGCATCTCACTCTCTTTGAATCTTCTTTATCATGCTAAGAGGAGCAGGAAAAAGCAAAAAATTTCAGAATTGCACCTTGCAATGCGGAGAAATTACTGTTTGTGCATTTACAATATTCATTGATTTTTGCCATTGAAAAACATCATGTTATTCATATACCAGAAATGATTGAAGCTACTGACTGAATGAAAGGAGCTGGCATCTCACTCTCTTTGAATCTACTTTATCATGCTAAGAGGAGCAGGAAAAAGCAAAAAATTTCAGAATTGCACCTTGCAATGCGGAGAAATTACTGTTTGTGCATTTACAATATTCAATGATTTTTGCCATTGAAAAACGTCCAGAAATGATTGAAGCTACTGACTGAATGAAAGGAGCTGGCATCTCACTCTCTTTGAATCTTCTTTATCATGCTAAGAGGAGCAGGAAAAAGCAAAAAATTTCAGAATTGCACCTTGCAATGCGGAGAAATTACTGTTTGTGCATTTACAATATTCATTGATTTTTGCCATTGAAAAACATCATGTTATTCATATACCAGAAATGTTTGAAGCTACTGACTGAATGAAAGGAGCTGGCATCTCACTCTCTTTGAATCTTCTTTATCATGCTAAGAGGAGCAGGAAAAAGCAAAAAATTTCAGAATTGCACCTTGCAATGCGGAGAAATTACTGTTTGTGCATTTACAATATTCATTGATTTTTGCCATTGAAAAACGTCCAGAAATGATTGAAGCTACTGACTGAATGAAAGGAGCTGGCATCTCACTCTCTTTGAATCTTGTTTATCATGCTAAGAGGAGCAGGAAAAAGCAAAAAATTTCAGAATTGCACCTTGCAATGCGGAGAAATTACTGTTTGTGCATTTACAATATTCATTGATTTTTGCCATTGAAAAACGTCCAGAAATGATTGAAGCTACTGACTGAATGAAAGGAGCTGGCATCTCACTCTCTTTGAATCTTCTTTATCATGCTAAGAGGAGCAGGAAAAAGCAAAAAATTTCAGAATTGCACCTTGCAATGCGGAGAAATTACTGTTTGTGCATTTACAATATTCATTGATTTTTGCCATTGAAAAACATCATGTTATTCATATACCAGAAATGATTGAAGCTACTGACTGAATGAAAGGAGCTGGCATCTCACTCTCTTTGAATCTTCTTTATCATGCTAAGAGGAGCAGGAAAAAGCAAAAAATTTCAGAATTGCACCTTGCAATGCGGAGAAATTACTGTTTGTGCATTTACAATATTCATTGATTTTTGCCATTGAAAAACATCATGTTATTCATACACCAGAAATGTTTGAAGCTACTGACTGAATGAAAGGAGCTGGCATCTCACTCTCTTTGAATCTTCTTTATCATGCTAAGAGGAGCAGGAAAAAGCAAAAAATTTCAGAATTGCACCTTGCAATGCGGAGAAATTACTCTTTGTGCATTTACAATATTCATTGATTTTTGCCATTGAAAAACGTCCAGAAATGATTGAAGCTACTGACTGAATGAAAGGAGCTGGCATCTCACTCTCTTTGAATCTTCTTTATCATGCTAAGAGGAGCAGGAAAAAGCAAAAAATTTCAGAATTGCACCTTGCAATGCGGAGAAATTACTGTTTGTGCATTTACAATATTCATTGATTTTTGCCATTGAAAAATGTCCAGAAATGATTGAAGCTACTGACTGAATGAAAGGAGCTGGCATCTCACTCTCTTTGAATCTTCTTTATCATGCTAAGAGGAGCAGGAAAAAGCAAAAAATTTCAGAATTGCACCTTGCAATGCGGAGAAATTACTGTTTGTGCATTTACAATATTCATTGATTTTTGCCATTGAAAAACATCATGTTATTCATATACCAGAAATGTTTGAAGCTACTGACTGAATGAAAGGAGCTGGCATCTCACTCTCTTTGAATCTTCTTTATCATGCTAAGAGGAGCAGGAAAAAGCAAAAAATTTCAGAATTGCACCTTGCAATGCGGAGAAATTACTGTTTGTGCATTTACAATATTCATTGATTTTTGCCATTGAAAAACGTCCAGAAATGATTGAAGCTACTGACTGAATGAAAGGAGCTGGCATCTCACTCTCTTTGAATCTTCTTTATCATGCTAAGAGGAGCAGGAAAAAGCAAAAAATTTCAGAATTGCACCTTGCAATGCGGAGAAATTACTGTTTGTGCATTTACAATATTCATTGATTTTTGCCATTGAAAAACATCATGTTATTCATATACCAGAAATGTTTGAAGCTACTGACTGAATGAAAGGAGCTGGCATCTCACTCTCTTTGAATCTTCTTTATCATGCTAAGAGGAGCAGGAAAAAGCAAAAAATTTCAGAATTGCACCTTGCAATGCGGAGAAATTACTGTTTGTGCATTTACAATATTCATTGATTTTTGCCATTGAAAAACGTCCAGAAATGATTGAAGCTACTGACTGAATGAAAGGAGCTGGCATCTCACTCTCTTTGAATCTTCTTTATCATGCTAAGAGGAGCAGGAAAAAGCAAAAAATTTCAGAATTGCACCTTGCAATGCGGAGAAATTACTGTTTGTGCATTTACAATATTCATTGATTTTTGCCATTGAAAAACATCATGTTATTCATATACCAGAAATGATTGAAGCTACTGACTGAATGAAAGGAGCTGGCATCTCACTCTCTTTGAATCTACTTTATCATGCTAAGAGGAGCAGGAAAAAGCAAAAAATTTCAGAATTGCACCTTGCAATGCGGAGAAATTACTGTTTGTGCATTTACAATATTCAATGATTTTTGCCATTGAAAAACGTCCAGAAATGATTGAAGCTACTGACTGAATGAAAGGAGCTGGCATCTCACTCTCTTTGAATCTTCTTTATCATGCTAAGAGGAGCAGGAAAAAGCAAAAAATTTCAGAATTGCACCTTGCAATGCGGAGAAATTACTGTTTGTGCATTTACAATATTCATTGATTTTTGCCATTGAAAAACATCATGTTATTCATACACCAGAAATGTTTGAAGCTACTGACTGAATGAAAGGAGCTGGCATCTCACTCTCTTTGAATCTTCTTTATCATGCTAAGAGGAGCAGGAAAAAGCAAAAAATTTCAGAATTGCACCTTGCAATGCGGAGAAATTACTCTTTGTGCATTTACAATATTCATTGATTTTTGCCATTGAAAAACGTCCAGAAATGATTGAAGCTACTGACTGAATGAAAGGAGCTGGCATCTCACTCTCTTTGAATCTTCTTTATCATGCTAAGAGGAGCAGGAAAAAGCAAAAAATTTCAGAATTGCACCTTGCAATGCGGAGAAATTACTGTTTGTGCATTTACAATATTCATTGATTTTTGCCATTGAAAAATGTCCAGAAATGATTGAAGCTACTGACTGAATGAAAGGAGCTGGCATCTCACTCTCTTTGAATCTTCTTTATCATGCTAAGAGGAGCAGGAAAAAGCAAAAAATTTCAGAATTGCACCTTGCAATGCGGAGAAATTACTGTTTGTGCATTTACAATATTCATTGATTTTTGCCATTGAAAAACATCATGTTATTCATATACCAGAAATGTTTGAAGCTACTGACTGAATGAAAGGAGCTGGCATCTCACTCTCTTTGAATCTTCTTTATCATGCTAAGAGGAGCAGGAAAAAGCAAAAAATTTCAGAATTGCACCTTGCAATGCGGAGAAATTACTGTTTGTGCATTTACAATATTCATTGATTTTTGCCATTGAAAAACGTCCAGAAATGATTGAAGCTACTGACTGAATGAAAGGAGCTGGCATCTCACTCTCTTTGAATCTTCTTTATCATGCTAAGAGGAGCAGGAAAAAGCAAAAAATTTCAGAATTGCACCTTGCAATGCGGAGAAATTACTGTTTGTGCATTTACAATATTCATTGATTTTTGCCATTGAAAAACATCATGTTATTCATATACCAGAAATGTTTGAAGCTACTGACTGAATGAAAGGAGCTGGCATCTCACTCTCTTTGAATCTTCTTTATCATGCTAAGAGGAGCAGGAAAAAGCAAAAAATTTCAGAATTGCACCTTGCAATGCGGAGAAATTACTGTTTGTGCATTTACAATATTCATTGATTTTTGCCATTGAAAAACGTCCAGAAATGATTGAAGCTACTGACTGAATGAAAGGAGCTGGCATCTCACTCTCTTTGAATCTTCTTTATCATGCTAAGAGGAGCAGGAAAAAGCAAAAAATTTCAGAATTGCACCTTGCAATGCGGAGAAATTACTGTTTGTGCATTTACAATATTCATTGATTTTTGCCATTGAAAAACATCATGTTATTCATATACCAGAAATGATTGAAGCTACTGACTGAATGAAAGGAGCTGGCATCTCACTCTCTTTGAATCTACTTTATCATGCTAAGAGGAGCAGGAAAAAGCAAAAAATTTCAGAATTGCACCTTGCAATGCGGAGAAATTACTGTTTGTGCATTTACAATATTCAATGATTTTTGCCATTGAAAAACGTCCAGAAATGATTGAAGCTACTGACTGAATGAAAGGAGCTGGCATCTCACTCTCTTTGAATCTTCTTTATCATGCTAAGAGGAGCAGGAAAAAGCAAAAAATTTCAGAATTGCACCTTGCAATGCGGAGAAATTACTGTTTGTGCATTTACAATATTCATTGATTTTTGCCATTGAAAAACATCATGTTATTCATATACCAGAAATGTTTGAAGCTACTGACTGAATGAAAGGAGCTGGCATCTCACTCTCTTTGAATCTTCTTTATCATGCTAAGAGGAGCAGGAAAAAGCAAAAAATTTCAGAATTGCACCTTGCAATGCGGAGAAATTACTGTTTGTGCATTTACAATATTCATTGATTTTTGCCATTGAAAAACGTCCAGAAATGATTGAAGCTACTGACTGAATGAAAGGAGCTGGCATCTCACTCTCTTTGAATCTTGTTTATCATGCTAAGAGGAGCAGGAAAAAGCAAAAAATTTCAGAATTGCACCTTGCAATGCGGAGAAATTACTGTTTGTGCATTTACAATATTCATTGATTTTTGCCATTGAAAAACATCATGTTATTCATATACCAGAAATGTTTGAAGCTACTGACTGAATGAAAGGAGCTGGCATCTCACTCTCTTTGAATCTTCTTTATCATGCTAAGAGGAGCAGGAAAAAGCAAAAAATTTCAGAATTGCACCTTGCAATGCGGAGAAATTGCTGTTTGTGCATTTACAATATTCATTGATTTTTGCCATTGAAAAACATCATGTTATTCATACACCAGAAATGTTTGAAGCTACTGACTGAATGAAAGGAGCTGGCATCTCACTCTCTTTGAATCTTCTTTATCATGCTAAGAGGAGCAGGAAAAAGCAAAAAATTTCAGAATTGCACCTTGCAATGCGGAGAAATTACTGTTTGTGCATTTACAATATTCATTGATTTTTGCCATTGAAAAACATCATGTTATTCATATACCAGAAATGATTGAAGCTACTGACTGAATGAAAGGAGCTGGCATCTCACTCTCTTTGAATCTACTTTATCATGCTAAGAGGAGCAGGAAAAAGCAAAAAATTTCAGAATTGCACCTTGCAATGCGGAGAAATTACTGTTTGTGCATTTACAATATTCAATGATTTTTGCCATTGAAAAACGTCCAGAAATGATTGAAGCTACTGACTGAATGAAAGGAGCTGGCATCTCACTCTCTTTGAATCTTCTTTATCATGCTAAGAGGAGCAGGAAAAAGCAAAAAATTTCAGAATTGCACCTTGCAATGCGGAGAAATTACTGTTTGTGCATTTACAATATTCATTGATTTTTGCCATTGAAAAACGTCCAGAAATGATTGAAGCTACTGACTGAATGAAAGGAGCTGGCATCTCACTCTCTTTGAATCTTCTTTATCATGCTAAGAGGAGCAGGAAAAAGCAAAAAATTTCAGAATTGCACCTTGCAATGCGGAGAAATTACTGTTTGTGCATTTACAATATTCATTGATTTTTGCCATTGAAAAACATCATGTTATTCATATACCAGAAATGATTGAAGCTACTGACTGAATGAAAGGAGCTGGCATCTCACTCTCTTTGAATCTACTTTATCATGCTAAGAGGAGCAGGAAAAAGCAAAAAATTTCAGAATTGCACCTTGCAATGCGGAGAAATTACTGTTTGTGCATTTACAATATTCAATGATTTTTGCCATTGAAAAACGTCCAGAAATGATTGAAGCTACTGACTGAATGAAAGGAGCTGGCATCTCACTCTCTTTGAATCTTCTTTATCATGCTAAGAGGAGCAGGAAAAAGCAAAAAATTTCAGAATTGCACCTTGCAATGCGGAGAAATTACTGTTTGTGCATTTACAATATTCATTGATTTTTGCCATTGAAAAACATCATGTTATTCATATACCAGAAATGTTTGAAGCTACTGACTGAATGAAAGGAGCTGGCATCTCACTCTCTTTGAATCTTCTTTATCATGCTAAGAGGAGCAGGAAAAAGCAAAAAATTTCAGAATTGCACCTTGCAATGCGGAGAAATTACTGTTTGTGCATTTACAATATTCATTGATTTTTGCCATTGAAAAACGTCCAGAAATGATTGAAGCTACTGACTGAATGAAAGGAGCTGGCATCTCACTCTCTTTGAATCTTGTTTATCATGCTAAGAGGAGCAGGAAAAAGCAAAAAATTTCAGAATTGCACCTTGCAATGCGGAGAAATTACTGTTTGTGCATTTACAATATTCATTGATTTTTGCCATTGAAAAACGTCCAGAAATGATTGAAGCTACTGACTGAATGAAAGGAGCTGGCATCTCACTCTCTTTGAATCTTCTTTATCATGCTAAGAGGAGCAGGAAAAAGCAAAAAATTTCAGAATTGCACCTTGCAATGCGGAGAAATTACTGTTTGTGCATTTACAATATTCATTGATTTTTGCCATTGAAAAACATCATGTTATTCATATACCAGAAATGATTGAAGCTACTGACTGAATGAAAGGAGCTGGCATCTCACTCTCTTTGAATCTTCTTTATCATGCTAAGAGGAGCAGGAAAAAGCAAAAAATTTCAGAATTGCACCTTGCAATGCGGAGAAATTACTGTTTGTGCATTTACAATATTCATTGATTTTTGCCATTGAAAAACATCATGTTATTCATACACCAGAAATGTTTGAAGCTACTGACTGAATGAAAGGAGCTGGCATCTCACTCTCTTTGAATCTTCTTTATCATGCTAAGAGGAGCAGGAAAAAGCAAAAAATTTCAGAATTGCACCTTGCAATGCGGAGAAATTACTGTTTGTGCATTTACAATATTCATTGATTTTTGCCATTGAAAAACATCATGTTATTCATATACCAGAAATGTTTGAAGCTACTGACTGAATGAAAGGAGCTGGCATCTCACTCTCTTTGAATCTTCTTTATCATGCTAAGAGGAGCAGGAAAAAGCAAAAAATTTCAGAATTGCACCTTGCAATGCGGAGAAATTACTGTTTGTGCATTTACAATATTCATTGATTTTTGCCATTGAAAAACGTCCAGAAATGATTGAAGCTACTGACTGAATGAAAGGAGCTGGCATCTCACTCTCTTTGAATCTTCTTTATCATGCTAAGAGGAGCAGGAAAAAGCAAAAAATTTCAGAATTGCACCTTGCAATGCGGAGAAATTACTGTTTGTGCATTTACAATATTCATTGATTTTTGCCATTGAAAAACATCATGTTATTCATATACCAGAAATGTTTGAAGCTACTGACTGAATGAAAGGAGCTGGCATCTCACTCTCTTTGAATCTTCTTTATCATGCTAAGAGGAGCAGGAAAAAGCAAAAAATTTCAGAATTGCACCTTGCAATGCGGAGAAATTACTGTTTGTGCATTTACAATATTCATTGATTTTTGCCATTGAAAAACGTCCAGAAATGATTGAAGCTACTGACTGAATGAAAGGAGCTGGCATCTCACTCTCTTTGAATCTTCTTTATCATGCTAAGAGGAGCAGGAAAAAGCAAAAAATTTCAGAATTGCACCTTGCAATGCGGAGAAATTACTGTTTGTGCATTTACAATATTCATTGATTTTTGCCATTGAAAAACATCATGTTATTCATATACCAGAAATGATTGAAGCTACTGACTGAATGAAAGGAGCTGGCATCTCACTCTCTTTGAATCTACTTTATCATGCTAAGAGGAGCAGGAAAAAGCAAAAAATTTCAGAATTGCACCTTGCAATGCGGAGAAATTACTGTTTGTGCATTTACAATATTCAATGATTTTTGCCATTGAAAAACGTCCAGAAATGATTGAAGCTACTGACTGAATGAAAGGAGCTGGCATCTCACTCTCTTTGAATCTTCTTTATCATGCTAAGAGGAGCAGGAAAAAGCAAAAAATTTCAGAATTGCACCTTGCAATGCGGAGAAATTACTGTTTGTGCATTTACAATATTCATTGATTTTTGCCATTGAAAAACATCATGTTATTCATATACCAGAAATGTTTGAAGCTACTGACTGAATGAAAGGAGCTGGCATCTCACTCTCTTTGAATCTTCTTTATCATGCTAAGAGGAGCAGGAAAAAGCAAAAAATTTCAGAATTGCACCTTGCAATGCGGAGAAATTACTGTTTGTGCATTTACAATATTCATTGATTTTTGCCATTGAAAAACGTCCAGAAATGATTGAAGCTACTGACTGAATGAAAGGAGCTGGCATCTCACTCTCTTTGAATCTTGTTTATCATGCTAAGAGGAGCAGGAAAAAGCAAAAAATTTCAGAATTGCACCTTGCAATGCGGAGAAATTACTGTTTGTGCATTTACAATATTCATTGATTTTTGCCATTGAAAAACGTCCAGAAATGATTGAAGCTACTGACTGAATGAAAGGAGCTGGCATCTCACTCTCTTTGAATCTTCTTTATCATGCTAAGAGGAGCAGGAAAAAGCAAAAAATTTCAGAATTGCACCTTGCAATGCGGAGAAATTACTGTTTGTGCATTTACAATATTCATTGATTTTTGCCATTGAAAAACATCATGTTATTCATATACCAGAAATGATTGAAGCTACTGACTGAATGAAAGGAGCTGGCATCTCACTCTCTTTGAATCTTCTTTATCATGCTAAGAGGAGCAGGAAAAAGCAAAAAATTTCAGAATTGCACCTTGCAATGCGGAGAAATTACTGTTTGTGCATTTACAATATTCATTGATTTTTGCCATTGAAAAACATCATGTTATTCATACACCAGAAATGTTTGAAGCTACTGACTGAATGAAAGGAGCTGGCATCTCACTCTCTTTGAATCTTCTTTATCATGCTAAGAGGAGCAGGAAAAAGCAAAAAATTTCAGAATTGCACCTTGCAATGCGGAGAAATTACTGTTTGTGCATTTACAATATTCATTGATTTTTGCCATTGAAAAACGTCCAGAAATGATAGAAGCTACTGACTGAATGAAAGGAGCTGGCATCTCACTCTCTTTGAATCTTGTTTATCATGCTAAGAGGAGCAGGAAAAAGCAAAAAATTTCAGAATTGCACCTTGCAATGCGGAGAAATTACTGTTTGTGCATTTACAATATTCATTGATTTTTGCCATTGAAAAACATCATGTTATTCATATACCAGAAATGATTGAAGCTACTGACTGAATGAAAGGAGCTGGCATCTCACTCTCTTTGAATCTTCTTTATCATGCTAAGAGGAGCAGGAAAAAGCAAAAAATTTCAGAATTGCACCTTGCAATGCGGAGAAATTACTGTTTGTGCATTTACAATATTCATTGATTTTTGCCATTGAAAAACATCATGTTATTCATATACCAGAAATGTTTGAAGCTACTGACTGAATGAAAGGAGCTGGCATCTCACTCTCTTTGAATCTTCTTTATCATGCTAAGAGGAGCAGGAAAAAGCAAAAAATTTCAGAATTGCACCTTGCAATGCGGAGAAATTACTGTTTGTGCATTTACAATATTCATTGATTTTTGCCATTGAAAAACGTCCAGAAATGATAGAAGCTACTGACTGAATGAAAGGAGCTGGCATCTCACTCTCTTTGAATCTTGTTTATCATGCTAAGAGGAGCAGGAAAAAGCAAAAAATTTCAGAATTGCACCTTGCAATGCGGAGAAATTACTGTTTGTGCATTTACAATATTCATTGATTTTTGCCATTGAAAAACATCATGTTATTCATATACCAGAAATGTTTGAAGCTACTGACTGAATGAAAGGAGCTGGCATCTCACTCTCTTTGAATCTTCTTTATCATGCTAAGAGGAGCAGGAAAAAGCAAAAAATTTCAGAATTGCACCTTGCAATGCGGAGAAATTACTGTTTGTGCATTTACAATATTCATTGATTTTTGCCATTGAAAAACGTCCAGAAATGATTGAAGCTACTGACTGAATGAAAGGAGCTGGCATCTCACTCTCTTTGAATCTTCTTTATCATGCTAAGAGGAGCAGGAAAAAGCAAAAAATTTCAGAATTGCACCTTGCAATGCGGAGAAATTACTGTTTGTGCATTTACAATATTCATTGATTTTTGCCATTGAAAAACATCATGTTATTCATATACCAGAAATGATTGAAGCTACTGACTGAATGAAAGGAGCTGGCATCTCACTCTCTTTGAATCTACTTTATCATGCTAAGAGGAGCAGGAAAAAGCAAAAAATTTCAGAATTGCACCTTGCAATGCGGAGAAATTACTGTTTGTGCATTTACAATATTCAATGATTTTTGCCATTGAAAAACGTCCAGAAATGATTGAAGCTACTGACTGAATGAAAGGAGCTGGCATCTCACTCTCTTTGAATCTTCTTTATCATGCTAAGAGGAGCAGGAAAAAGCAAAAAATTTCAGAATTGCACCTTGCAATGCGGAGAAATTACTGTTTGTGCATTTACAATATTCATTGATTTTTGCCATTGAAAAACATCGTTATTCATATACCAGAAATGTTTGAAGCTACTGACTGAATGAAAGGAGCTGGCATCTCACTCTCTTTGAATCTTCTTTATCATGCTAAGAGGAGCAGGAAAAAGCAAAAAATTTCAGAATTGCACCTTGCAATGCGGAGAAATTACTCTTTGTGCATTTACAATATTCATTGATTTTTGCCATTGAAAAACGTCCAGAAATGATTGAAGCTACTGACTGAATGAAAGGAGCTGGCATCTCACTCTCTTTGAATCTTCTTTATCATGCTAAGAGGAGCAGGAAAAAGCAAAAAATTTCAGAATTGCACCTTGCAATGCGGAGAAATTACTGTTTGTGCATTTACAATATTCATTGATTTTTGCCATTGAAAAACGTCCAGAAATGATTGAAGCTACTGACTGAATGAAAGGAGCTGGCATCTCACTCTCTTTGAATCTTGTTTATCATGCTAAGAGGAGCAGGAAAACGCAAAAAATTTCAGAATTGCACCTTGCAATGCGGAGAAATTACTGTTTGTGCATTTACAATATTCATTGATTTTTGCCATTGAAAAACATCATGTTATTCATATACCAGAAATGATTGAAGCTACTGACTGAATGAAAGGAGCTGGCATCTCACTCTCTTTGAATCTTCTTTATCATGCTAAGAGGAGCAGGAAAAAGCAAAAAATTTCAGAATTGCACCTTGCAATGCGGAGAAATTACTGTTTGTGCATTTACAATATTCAATGATTTTTGCCATTGAAAAACGTCCAGAAATGATTGAAGCTACTGACTGAATGAAAGAAGCTGGCATCTCACTCTCTTTGAATCTTCTTTATCATGCTAAGAGGAGCAGGAAAAAGCAAAAAATTTCAGAATTGCACCTTGCAATGCGGAGAAATTACTGTTTGTGCATTTACAATATTCATTGATTTTTGTCATTGAAAAACGTCCAGAAATGATTGAAGCTACTGACTGAATGAAAAGAGCTGGCATCTCACTCTCTTTGAATCTTGTTTATCATGCTAAGAGGAGCAGGAAAAAGCAAAAAATTTCAGAATTGCACCTTGCAATGCGGAGAAATTACTGTTTGTGCATTTACAATATTCATTGATTTTTGCCATTGAAAAACGTCCAGAAATGATTGAAGCTACTTACTGAATGAAAGGAGCTGGCATCTCGCTCTCTTTGAATCTTCTTTATCATGCTAAGAGGAGCAGGAAAAAGCAAAAAATTTCAGAATTGCACCTTGCAATGCGGAGAAATTACTGTTTGTGCATTTACAATATTCATTGATTTTTGCCATTGAAAAACATCGTTATTCATATACCAGAAATGTTTGAAGCTACTGACTGAATGAAAGGAGCTGGCATCTCACTCTCTTTGAATCTTCTTTATCATGCTAAGAGGAGCAGGAAAAAGCAAAAAATTTCAGAATTGCACCTTGCAATGCGGAGAAATTACTCTTTGTGCATTTACAATATTCATTGATTTTTGCCATTGAAAAACGTCCAGAAATGATTGAAGCTACTGACTGAATGAAAGGAGCTGGCATCTCACTCTCTTTGAATCTTCTTTATCATGCTAAGAGGAGCAGGAAAAAGCAAAAAATTTCAGAATTGCACCTTGCAATGCGGAGAAATTACTGTTTGTGCATTTACAATATTCATTGATTTTTGCCATTGAAAAATGTCCAGAAATGATTGAAGCTACTGACTGAATGAAAGGAGCTGGCATCTCACTCTCTTTGAATCTTCTTTATCATGCTAAGAGGAGCAGGAAAAAGCAAAAAATTTCAGAATTGCACCTTGCAATGCGGAGAAATGACTGTTTGTGCATTTACAATATTCATTGATTTTTGCCATTGAAAAACATCATGTTATTCATATACCAGAAATGTTTGAAGCTACTGACTGAATGAAAGGAGCTGGCATCTCACTCTCTTTGAATCTTCTTTATCATGCTAAGAGGAGCAGGAAAAAGCAAAAAATTTCAGAATTGCACCTTGCAATGCGGAGAAATTACTGTTTGTGCATTTACAATATTCATTGATTTTTGCCATTGAAAAACGTCCAGAAATGATTGAAGCTACTGACTGAATGAAAGGAGCTGGCATCTCACTCTCTTTGAATCTTGTTTATCATGCTAAGAGGAGCAGGAAAAAGCAAAAAATTTCAGAATTGCACCTTGCAATGCGGAGAAATTACTGTTTGTGCATTTACAATATTCATTGATTTTTGCCATTGAAAAACGTCCAGAAATGATTGAAGCTACTGACTGAATGAAAGGAGCTGGCATCTCACTCTCTTTGAATCTTCTTTATCATGCTAAGAGGAGCAGGAAAAAGCAAAAAATTTCAGAATTGCACCTTGCAATGCGGAGAAATTACTGTTTGTGCATTTACAATATTCATTGATTTTTGCCATTGAAAAACATCATGTTATTCATATACCAGAAATGATTGAAGCTACTGACTGAATGAAAGGAGCTGGCATCTCACTCTCTTTGAATCTTCTTTATCATGCTAAGAGGAGCAGGAAAAAGCAAAAAATTTCAGAATTGCACCTTGCAATGCGGAGAAATTACTGTTTGTGCATTTACAATATTCATTGATTTTTGCCATTGAAAAACATCATGTTATTCATACACCAGAAATGTTTGAAGCTACTGACTGAATGAAAGGAGCTGGCATCTCACTCTCTTTGAATCTTCTTTATCATGCTAAGAGGAGCAGGAAAAAGCAAAAAATTTCAGAATTGCACCTTGCAATGCGGAGAAATTACTGTTTGTGCATTTACAATATTCATTGATTTTTGCCATTGAAAAACGTCCAGAAATGATAGAAGCTACTGACTGAATGAAAGGAGCTGGCATCTCACTCTCTTTGAATCTTGTTTATCATGCTAAGAGGAGCAGGAAAAAGCAAAAAATTTCAGAATTGCACCTTGCAATGCGGAGAAATTACTGTTTGTGCATTTACAATATTCATTGATTTTTGCCATTGAAAAACATCATGTTATTCATATACCAGAAATGATTGAAGCTACTGACTGAATGAAAGGAGCTGGCATCTCACTCTCTTTGAATCTTCTTTATCATGCTAAGAGGAGCAGGAAAAAGCAAAAAATTTCAGAATTGCACCTTGCAATGCGGAGAAATTACTGTTTGTGCATTTACAATATTCATTGATTTTTGCCATTGAAAAACATCATGTTATTCATATACCAGAAATGTTTGAAGCTACTGACTGAATGAAAGGAGCTGGCATCTCACTCTCTTTGAATCTTCTTTATCATGCTAAGAGGAGCAGGAAAAAGCAAAAAATTTCAGAATTGCACCTTGCAATGCGGAGAAATTACTGTTTGTGCATTTACAATATTCATTGATTTTTGCCATTGAAAAACGTCCAGAAATGATAGAAGCTACTGACTGAATGAAAGGAGCTGGCATCTCACTCTCTTTGAATCTTGTTTATCATGCTAAGAGGAGCAGGAAAAAGCAAAAAATTTCAGAATTGCACCTTGCAATGCGGAGAAATTACTGTTTGTGCATTTACAATATTCATTGATTTTTGCCATTGAAAAACATCATGTTATTCATATACCAGAAATGTTTGAAGCTACTGACTGAATGAAAGGAGCTGGCATCTCACTCTCTTTGAATCTTCTTTATCATGCTAAGAGGAGCAGGAAAAAGCAAAAAATTTCAGAATTGCACCTTGCAATGCGGAGAAATTACTGTTTGTGCATTTACAATATTCATTGATTTTTGCCATTGAAAAACGTCCAGAAATGATTGAAGCTACTGACTGAATGAAAGGAGCTGGCATCTCACTCTCTTTGAATCTTCTTTATCATGCTAAGAGGAGCAGGAAAAAGCAAAAAATTTCAGAATTGCACCTTGCAATGCGGAGAAATTACTGTTTGTGCATTTACAATATTCATTGATTTTTGCCATTGAAAAACATCATGTTATTCATATACCAGAAATGATTGAAGCTACTGACTGAATGAAAGGAGCTGGCATCTCACTCTCTTTGAATCTACTTTATCATGCTAAGAGGAGCAGGAAAAAGCAAAAAATTTCAGAATTGCACCTTGCAATGCGGAGAAATTACTGTTTGTGCATTTACAATATTCAATGATTTTTGCCATTGAAAAACGTCCAGAAATGATTGAAGCTACTGACTGAATGAAAGGAGCTGGCATCTCACTCTCTTTGAATCTTCTTTATCATGCTAAGAGGAGCAGGAAAAAGCAAAAAATTTCAGAATTGCACCTTGCAATGCGGAGAAATTACTGTTTGTGCATTTACAATATTCATTGATTTTTGCCATTGAAAAACATCGTTATTCATATACCAGAAATGTTTGAAGCTACTGACTGAATGAAAGGAGCTGGCATCTCACTCTCTTTGAATCTTCTTTATCATGCTAAGAGGAGCAGGAAAAAGCAAAAAATTTCAGAATTGCACCTTGCAATGCGGAGAAATTACTCTTTGTGCATTTACAATATTCATTGATTTTTGCCATTGAAAAACGTCCAGAAATGATTGAAGCTACTGACTGAATGAAAGGAGCTGGCATCTCACTCTCTTTGAATCTTCTTTATCATGCTAAGAGGAGCAGGAAAAAGCAAAAAATTTCAGAATTGCACCTTGCAATGCGGAGAAATTACTGTTTGTGCATTTACAATATTCATTGATTTTTGCCATTGAAAAACGTCCAGAAATGATTGAAGCTACTGACTGAATGAAAGGAGCTGGCATCTCACTCTCTTTGAATCTTGTTTATCATGCTAAGAGGAGCAGGAAAACGCAAAAAATTTCAGAATTGCACCTTGCAATGCGGAGAAATTACTGTTTGTGCATTTACAATATTCATTGATTTTTGCCATTGAAAAACATCATGTTATTCATATACCAGAAATGATTGAAGCTACTGACTGAATGAAAGGAGCTGGCATCTCACTCTCTTTGAATCTTCTTTATCATGCTAAGAGGAGCAGGAAAAAGCAAAAAATTTCAGAATTGCACCTTGCAATGCGGAGAAATTACTGTTTGTGCATTTACAATATTCAATGATTTTTGCCATTGAAAAACGTCCAGAAATGATTGAAGCTACTGACTGAATGAAAGAAGCTGGCATCTCACTCTCTTTGAATCTTCTTTATCATGCTAAGAGGAGCAGGAAAAAGCAAAAAATTTCAGAATTGCACCTTGCAATGCGGAGAAATTACTGTTTGTGCATTTACAATATTCATTGATTTTTGTCATTGAAAAACGTCCAGAAATGATTGAAGCTACTGACTGAATGAAAAGAGCTGGCATCTCACTCTCTTTGAATCTTGTTTATCATGCTAAGAGGAGCAGGAAAAAGCAAAAAATTTCAGAATTGCACCTTGCAATGCGGAGAAATTACTGTTTGTGCATTTACAATATTCATTGATTTTTGCCATTGAAAAACGTCCAGAAATGATTGAAGCTACTTACTGAATGAAAGGAGCTGGCATCTCGCTCTCTTTGAATCTTCTTTATCATGCTAAGAGGAGCAGGAAAAAGCAAAAAATTTCAGAATTGCACCTTGCAATGCGGAGAAATTACTGTTTGTGCATTTACAATATTCATTGATTTTTGCCATTGAAAAACATCGTTATTCATATACCAGAAATGTTTGAAGCTACTGACTGAATGAAAGGAGCTGGCATCTCACTCTCTTTGAATCTTCTTTATCATGCTAAGAGGAGCAGGAAAAAGCAAAAAATTTCAGAATTGCACCTTGCAATGCGGAGAAATTACTCTTTGTGCATTTACAATATTCATTGATTTTTGCCATTGAAAAACGTCCAGAAATGATTGAAGCTACTGACTGAATGAAAGGAGCTGGCATCTCACTCTCTTTGAATCTTCTTTATCATGCTAAGAGGAGCAGGAAAAAGCAAAAAATTTCAGAATTGCACCTTGCAATGCGGAGAAATTACTGTTTGTGCATTTACAATATTCATTGATTTTTGCCATTGAAAAATGTCCAGAAATGATTGAAGCTACTGACTGAATGAAAGGAGCTGGCATCTCACTCTCTTTGAATCTTCTTTATCATGCTAAGAGGAGCAGGAAAAAGCAAAAAATTTCAGAATTGCACCTTGCAATGCGGAGAAATTACTGTTTGTGCATTTACAATATTCATTGATTTTTGCCATTGAAAAACATCATGTTATTCATATACCAGAAATGTTTGAAGCTACTGACTGAATGAAAGGAGCTGGCATCTCACTCTCTTTGAATCTTCTTTATCATGCTAAGAGGAGCAGGAAAAAGCAAAAAATTTCAGAATTGCACCTTGCAATGCGGAGAAATTACTGTTTGTGCATTTACAATATTCATTGATTTTTGCCATTGAAAAACGTCCAGAAATGATTGAAGCTACTGACTGAATGAAAGGAGCTGGCATCTCACTCTCTTTGAATCTTGTTTATCATGCTAAGAGGAGCAGGAAAAAGCAAAAAATTTCAGAATTGCACCTTGCAATGCGGAGAAATTACTGTTTGTGCCTTTACAATATTCATTGATTTTTGCCATTGAAAAACGTCCAGAAATGATTGAAGCTACTGACTGAATGAAAGGAGCTGGCATCTCACTCTCTTTGAATCTTCTTTATCATGCTAAGAGGAGCAGGAAAAAGCAAAAAATTTCAGAATTGCACCTTGCAATGCGGAGAAATTACTGTTTGTGCATTTACAATATTCATTGATTTTTGCCATTGAAAAACATCATGTTATTCATATACCAGAAATGTTTGAAGCTACTGACTGAATGAAAGGAGCTGGCATCTCACTCTCTTTGAATCTTCTTTATCATGCTAAGAGGAGCAGGAAAAAGCAAAAAATTTCAGAATTGCACCTTGCAATGCGGAGAAATTACTGTTTGTGCATTTACAATATTCATTGATTTTTGCCATTGAAAAAAATCCAGAAATGATAGAAGCTACTGAATGAATGAAAGGAGGTGGCATCTCACTCTCTTTGAATCTTGTTTATCATGCTAAGAGGAGCAGGAAAAAGCAAAAAATTTCAGAATTGCACCTTGCAATGCGGAGAAATTACTGTTTGTGCATTTACAATATTCATTGATTTTTGCCATTGAAAAACATCATGTTATTCATATACCAGAAATGATTGAAGCTACTGACTGAATGAAAGGAGCTGGCATCTCACTCTCTTTGAATCTTCTTTATCATGCTAAGAGGAGCAGGAAAAAGCAAAAAATTTCAGAATTGCACCTTGCAATGCGGAGAAATTACTGTTTGTGCATTTACAATATTCAATGATTTTTGCCATTGAAAAACGTCCAGAAATGATTGAAGCTACTGACTGAATGAAAGGAGCTGGCATCTCACTCTCTTTGAATCTTCTTTATCATGCTAAGAGGAGCAGGAAAAAGCAAAAAATTTCAGAATTGCACCTTGCAATGCGGAGAAATTACTGTTTGTGCATTTACAATATTCATTGATTTTTGCCATTGAAAAACATCGTTATTCATATACCAGAAATGTTTGAAGCTACTGACTGAATGAAAGGAGCTGGCATCTCACTCTCTTTGAATCTTCTTTATCATGCTAAGAGGAGCAGGAAAAAGCAAAAAATTTCAGAATTGCACCTTGCAATGCGGAGAAATTACTGTTTGTGCATTTACAATATTCATTGATTTTTGCCATTGAAAAACGTCCAGAAATGATTGAAGCTACTGACTGAATGAAAGGAGCTGGCATCTCACTCTCTTTGAATCTTCTTTATCATGCTAAGAGGAGCAGGAAAAAGCAAAAAATTTCAGAATTGCACCTTGCAATGCGGAGAAATTACTGTTTGTGCATTTACAATATTCATTGATTTTTGCCATTGAAAAACATCATGTTATTCATATACCAGAAATGATTGAAGCTACTGACTGAATGAAAGGAGCTGGCATCTCACTCTCTTTGAATCTACTTTATCATGCTAAGAGGAGCAGGAAAAAGCAAAAAATTTCAGAATTGCACCTTGCAATGCGGAGAAATTACTGTTTGTGCATTTACAATATTCAATGATTTTTGCCATTGAAAAACGTCCAGAAATGATTGAAGCTACTGACTGAATGAAAGGAGCTGGCATCTCACTCTCTTTGAATCTTCTTTATCATGCTAAGAGGAGCAGGAAAAAGCAAAAAATTTCAGAATTGCACCTTGCAATGCGGAGAAATTACTGTTTGTGCATTTACAATATTCATTGATTTTTGCCATTGAAAAACATCATGTTATTCATATACCAGAAATGTTTGAAGCTACTGACTGAATGAAAGGAGCTGGCATCTCACTCTCTTTGAATCTTCTTTATCATGCTAAGAGGAGCAGGAAAAAGCAAAAAATTTCAGAATTGCACCTTGCAATGCGGAGAAATTACTCTTTGTGCATTTACAATATTCATTGATTTTTGCCATTGAAAAACGTCCAGAAATGATTGAAGCTACTGACTGAATGAAAGGAGCTGGCATCTCACTCTCTTTGAATCTTCTTTATCATGCTAAGAGGAGCAGGAAAAAGCAAAAAATTTCAGAATTGCACCTTGCAATGCGGAGAAATTACTGTTTGTGCATTTACAATATTCATTGATTTTTGCCATTGAAAAACGTCCAGAAATGATTGAAGCTACTGACTGAATGAAAGGAGCTGGCATCTCACTCTCTTTGAATCTTCTTTATCATGCTAAGAGGAGCAGGAAAAAGCAAAAAATTTCAGAATTGCACCTTGCAATGCGGAGAAATTACTGTTTGTGCATTTACAATATTCATTGATTTTTGCCATTGAAAAACGTCCAGAAATGATTGAAGCTACTGACTGAATGAAAGGAGCTGGCATCTCACTCTCTTTGAATCTTGTTTATCATGCTAAGAGGAGCAGGAAAACGCAAAAAATTTCAGAATTGCACCTTGCAATGCGGAGAAATTACTGTTTGTGCATTTACAATATTCATTGATTTTTGCCATTGAAAAACATCATGTTATTCATATACCAGAAATGATTGAAGCTACTGACTGAATGAAAGGAGCTGGCATCTCACTCTCTTTGAATCTTCTTTATCATGCTAAGAGGAGCAGGAAAAAGCAAAAAATTTCAGAATTGCACCTTGCAATGCGGAGAAATTACTGTTTGTGCATTTACAATATTCAATGATTTTTGCCATTGAAAAACGTCCAGAAATGATTGAAGCTACTGACTGAATGAAAGAAGCTGGCATCTCACTCTCTTTGAATCTTCTTTATCATGCTAAGAGGAGCAGGAAAAAGCAAAAAATTTCAGAATTGCACCTTGCAATGCGGAGAAATTACTGTTTGTGCATTTACAATATTCATTGATTTTTGTCATTGAAAAACGTCCAGAAATGATTGAAGCTACTGACTGAATGAAAAGAGCTGGCATCTCACTCTCTTTGAATCTTGTTTATCATGCTAAGAGGAGCAGGAAAAAGCAAAAAATTTCAGAATTGCACCTTGCAATGCGGAGAAATTACTGTTTGTGCATTTACAATATTCATTGATTTTTGCCATTGAAAAACGTCCAGAAATGATTGAAGCTACTTACTGAATGAAAGGAGCTGGCATCTCGCTCTCTTTGAATCTTCTTTATCATGCTAAGAGGAGCAGGAAAAAGCAAAAAATTTCAGAATTGCACCTTGCAATGCGGAGAAATTACTGTTTGTGCATTTACAATATTCATTGATTTTTGCCATTGAAAAACATCGTTATTCATATACCAGAAATGTTTGAAGCTACTGACTGAATGAAAGGAGCTGGCATCTCACTCTCTTTGAATCTTCTTTATCATGCTAAGAGGAGCAGGAAAAAGCAAAAAATTTCAGAATTGCACCTTGCAATGCGGAGAAATTACTCTTTGTGCATTTACAATATTCATTGATTTTTGCCATTGAAAAACGTCCAGAAATGATTGAAGCTACTGACTGAATGAAAGGAGCTGGCATCTCACTCTCTTTGAATCTTCTTTATCATGCTAAGAGGAGCAGGAAAAAGCAAAAAATTTCAGAATTGCACCTTGCAATGCGGAGAAATTACTGTTTGTGCATTTACAATATTCATTGATTTTTGCCATTGAAAAATGTCCAGAAATGATTGAAGCTACTGACTGAATGAAAGGAGCTGGCATCTCACTCTCTTTGAATCTTCTTTATCATGCTAAGAGGAGCAGGAAAAAGCAAAAAATTTCAGAATTGCACCTTGCAATGCGGAGAAATTAGTTTGTGCATTTACAATATTCATTGATTTTTGCCATTGAAAAACATCATGTTATTCATATACCAGAAATGTTTGAAGCTACTGACTGAATGAAAGGAGCTGGCATCTCACTCTCTTTGAATCTTCTTTATCATGCTAAGAGGAGCAGGAAAAAGCAAAAAATTTCAGAATTGCACCTTGCAATGCGGAGAAATTACTGTTTGTGCATTTACAATATTCATTGATTTTTGCCATTGAAAAATGTCCAGAAATGATAGAAGCTACTGACTGAATGAAAGGAGGTGGCATCTCACTCTCTTTGAATCTTGTTTATCATGCTAAGAGGAGCAGGAAAAAGCAAAAAATTTCAGAATTGCACCTTGCAATGCGGAGAAATTACTGTTTGTGCATTTACAATATTCATTGATTTTTGCCATTGAAAAACATCATGTTATTCATATACCAGAAATGATTGAAGCTACTGACTGAATGAAAGGAGCTGGCATCTCACTCTCTTTGAATCTTCTTTATCATGCTAAGAGGAGCAGGAAAAAGCAAAAAATTTCAGAATTGCACCTTGCAATGCGGAGAAATTACTGTTTGTGCATTTACAATATTCAATGATTTTTGCCATTGAAAAACGTCCAGAAATGATTGAAGCTACTGACTGAATGAAAGGAGCTGGCATCTCACTCTCTTTGAATCTTCTTTATCATGCTAAGAGGAGCAGGAAAAAGCAAAAAATTTCAGAATTGCACCTTGCAATGCGGAGAAATTACTGTTTGTGCATTTACAATATTCATTGATTTTTGCCATTGAAAAACATCGTTATTCATATACCAGAAATGTTTGAAGCTACTGACTGAATGAAAGGAGCTGGCATCTCACTCTCTTTGAATCTTCTTTATCATGCTAAGAGGAGCAGGAAAAAGCAAAAAATTTCAGAATTGCACCTTGCAATGCGGAGAAATTACTGTTTGTGCATTTACAATATTCATTGATTTTTGCCATTGAAAAACGTCCAGAAATGATTGAAGCTACTGACTGAATGAAAGGAGCTGGCATCTCACTCTCTTTGAATCTTCTTTATCATGCTAAGAGGAGCAGGAAAAAGCAAAAAATTTCAGAATTGCACCTTGCAATGCGGAGAAATTACTGTTTGTGCATTTACAATATTCAATGATTTTTGCCATTGAAAAACGTCCAGAAATGATTGAAGCTACTGACTGAATGAAAGGAGCTGGCATCTCACTCTCTTTGAATCTTCTTTATCATGCTAAGAGGAGCAGGAAAAAGCAAAAAATTTCAGAATTGCACCTTGCAATGCGGAGAAATTACTGTTTGTGCACTTACAATATTCATTGATTTTTGCCATTGAAAAACATCATGTTATTCATATACCAGAAATGTTTGAAGCTACTGACTGAATGAAAGGAGCTGGCATCTCACTCTCTTTGAATCTTCTTTATCATGCTAAGAGGAGCAGGAAAAAGCAAAAAATTTCAGAATTGCACCTTGCAATGCGGAGAAATTACTCTTTGTGCATTTACAATATTCATTGATTTTTGCCATTGAAAAACGTCCAGAAATGATTGAAGCTACTGACTGAATGAAAGGAGCTGGCATCTCACTCTCTTTGAATCTTCTTTATCATGCTAAGAGGAGCAGGAAAAAGCAAAAAATTTCAGAATTGCACCTTGCAATGCGGAGAAATTACTGTTTGTGCATTTACAATATTCATTGATTTTTGCCATTGAAAAACGTCCAGAAATGATTGAAGCTACTGACTGAATGAAAGGAGCTGGCATCTCACTCTCTTTGAATCTTGTTTATCATGCTAAGAGGAGCAGGAAAACGCAAAAAATTTCAGAATTGCACCTTGCAATGCGGAGAAATTACTGTTTGTGCATTTACAATATTCATTGATTTTTGCCATTGAAAAACATCATGTTATTCATATACCAGAAATGATTGAAGCTACTGACTGAATGAAAGGAGCTGGCATCTCACTCTCTTTGAATCTTCTTTATCATGCTAAGAGGAGCAGGAAAAAGCAAAAAATTTCAGAATTGCACCTTGCAATGCGGAGAAATTACTGTTTGTGCATTTACAATATTCAATGATTTTTGCCATTGAAAAACGTCCAGAAATGATTGAAGCTACTGACTGAATGAAAGGAGCTGGCATCTCACTCTCTTTGAATCTTCTTTATCATGCTAAGAGGAGCAGGAAAAAGCAAAAAATTTCAGAATTGCACCTTGCAATGCGGAGAAATTACTGTTTGTGCATTTACAATATTCATTGATTTTTGTCATTGAAAAACGTCCAGAAATGATTGAAGCTACTGACTGAATGAAAAGAGCTGGCATCTCACTCTCTTTGAATCTTGTTTATCATGCTAAGAGGAGCAGGAAAAAGCAAAAAATTTCAGAATTGCACCTTGCAATGCGGAGAAATTACTGTTTGTGCATTTACAATATTCATTGATTTTTGCCATTGAAAAACATCATGTTATTCATATACCAGAAATGTTTGAAGCTACTGACTGAATGAAAGGTGCTGGCATCTCACTCTCTTTGAATCTTCTTTATCATGCTAAGAGGAGCAGGAAAAAGCAAAAAATTTCAGAATTGCACCTTGCAATGCGGAGAAATTACTGTTTGTGCATTTACAATATTCATTGATTTTTGCCATTGAAAAACATCATGTTATTCATATACCAGAAATGTTTGAAGCTACTGACTGAATGAAAGGAGCTGGCATCTCACTCTCTTTGAATCTTCTTTATCATGCTAAGAGGAGCAGGAAAAAGCAAAAAATTTCAGAATTGCACCTTGCAATGCGGAGAAATTACTGTTTGTGCATTTACAATATTCATTGATTTTTGCCATTGAAAAACGTCCAGAAATGATAGAAGCTACTGACTGAATGAAAGGAGGTGGCATCTCACTCTCTTTGAATCTTCTTTATCATGCTAAGAGGAGCAGGAAAAAGCAAAAAATTTCAGAATTGCACCTTGCAATGCGGAGAAATTACTGTTTGTGCATTTACAATATTCATTGATTTTTGCCATTGAAAAACATCATGTTATTCATATACCAGAAATGTTTGAAGCTACTGACTGAATGAAAGGAGCTGGCATCTCACTCTCTTTGAATCTTCTTTATCATGCTAAGAGGAGCAGGAAAAAGCAAAAAATTTCAGAATTGCACCTTGCAATGCGGAGAAATTACTGTTTGTGCATTTACAATATTCATTGATTTTTGCCATTGAAAAATGTCCAGAAATGATAGAAGCTACTGACTGAATGAAAGGAGGTGGCATCTCACTCTCTTTGAATCTTGTTTATCATGCTAAGAGGAGCAGGAAAAAGCAAAAAATTTCAGAATTGCACCTTGCAATGCGGAGAAATTACTGTTTGTGCATTTACAATATTCATTGATTTTTGCCATTGAAAAACATCATGTTATTCATATACCAGAAATGATTGAAGCTACTGACTGAATGAAAGGAGCTGGCATCTCACTCTCTTTGAATCTTCTTTATCATGCTAAGAGGAGCAGGAAAAAGCAAAAAATTTCAGAATTGCACCTTGCAATGCGGAGAAATTACTGTTTGTGCATTTACAATATTCAATGATTTTTGCCATTGAAAAACGTCCAGAAATGATTGAAGCTACTGACTGAATGAAAGGAGCTGGCATCTCACTCTCTTTGAATCTTCTTTATCATGCTAAGAGGAGCAGGAAAAAGCAAAAAATTTCAGAATTGCACCTTGCAATGCGGAGAAATTACTGTTTGTGCATTTACAATATTCATTGATTTTTGCCATTGAAAAACATCGTTATTCATATACCAGAAATGTTTGAAGCTACTGACTGAATGAAAGGAGCTGGCATCTCACTCTCTTTGAATCTTCTTTATCATGCTAAGAGGAGCAGGAAAAAGCAAAAAATTTCAGAATTGCACCTTGCAATGCGGAGAAATTACTGTTTGTGCATTTACAATATTCATTGATTTTTGCCATTGAAAAACGTCCAGAAATGATTGAAGCTACTGACTGAATGAAAGGAGCTGGCATCTCACTCTCTTTGAATCTTCTTTATCATGCTAAGAGGAGCAGGAAAAAGCAAAAAATTTCAGAATTGCACCTTGCAATGCGGAGAAATTACTGTTTGTGCATTTACAATATTCATTGATTTTTGCCATTGAAAAACATCATGTTATTCATATACCAGAAATGATTGAAGCTACTGACTGAATGAAAGGAGCTGGCATCTCACTCTCTTTGAATCTACTTTATCATGCTAAGAGGAGCAGGAAAAAGCAAAAAATTTCAGAATTGCACCTTGCAATGCGGAGAAATTACTGTTTGTGCATTTACAATATTCAATGATTTTTGCCATTGAAAAACGTCCAGAAATGATTGAAGCTACTGACTGAATGAAAGGAGCTGGCATCTCACTCTCTTTGAATCTTCTTTATCATGCTAAGAGGAGCAGGAAAAAGCAAAAAATTTCAGAATTGCACCTTGCAATGCGGAGAAATTACTGTTTGTGCATTTACAATATTCATTGATTTTTGCCATTGAAAAACATCATGTTATTCATATACCAGAAATGTTTGAAGCTACTGACTGAATGAAAGGAGCTGGCATCTCACTCTCTTTGAATCTTCTTTATCATGCTAAGAGGAGCAGGAAAAAGCAAAAAATTTCAGAATTGCACCTTGCAATGCGGAGAAATTACTCTTTGTGCATTTACAATATTCATTGATTTTTGCCATTGAAAAATGTCCAGAAATGATTGAAGCTACTGACTGAATGAAAGGAGCTGGCATCTCACTCTCTTTGAATCTTCTTTATCATGCTAAGAGGAGCAGGAAAAAGCAAAAAATTTCAGAATTGCACCTTGCAATGCGGAGAAATTACTGTTTGTGCATTTACAATATTCATTGATTTTTGCCATTGAAAAACGTCCAGAAATGATTGAAGCTACTGACTGAATGAAAGGAGCTGGCATCTCACTCTCTTTGAATCTTCTTTATCATGCTAAGAGGAGCAGGAAAAAGCAAAAAATTTCAGAATTGCACCTTGCAATGCGGAGAAATTACTGTTTGTGCATTTACAATATTCATTGATTTTTGCCATTGAAAAACGTCCAGAAATGATTGAAGCTACTGACTGAATGAAAGGAGCTGGCATCTCACTCTCTTTGAATCTTGTTTATCATGCTAAGAGGAGCAGGAAAACGCAAAAAATTTCAGAATTGCACCTTGCAATGCGGAGAAATTACTGTTTGTGCATTTACAATATTCATTGATTTTTGCCATTGAAAAACATCATGTTATTCATATACCAGAAATGATTGAAGCTACTGACTGAATGAAAGGAGCTGGCATCTCACTCTCTTTGAATCTTCTTTATCAAGCTAAGAGGAGCAGGAAAAAGCAAAAAATTTCAGAATTGCACCTTGCAATGCGGAGAAATTACTGTTTGTGCATTTACAATATTCAATGATTTTTGCCATTGAAAAACGTCCAGAAATGATTGAAGCTACTGACTGAATGAAAGGAGCTGGCATCTCACTCTCTTTGAATCTTCTTTATCATGCTAAGAGGAGCAGGAAAAAGCAAAAA
This sequence comes from Phyllobates terribilis, assembly GCF_046119375.1. NCBI lineage: Eukaryota > Metazoa > Chordata > Amphibia > Anura > Dendrobatidae > Phyllobates > Phyllobates terribilis. The sequence continues at coordinate 70,806 of NW_027365663.1, read as the reverse complement.
ATTTCAGAATTGCACCTTGCAATGCGGAGAAATTACTGTTTGTGCATTTACAATATTCATTGATTTTTGTCATTGAAAAACGTCCAGAAATGATTGAAGCTACTGACTGAATGAAAAGAGCTGGCATCTCACTCTCTTTGAATCTTGTTTATCATGCTAAGAGGAGCAGGAAAAAGCAAAAAATTTCAGAATTGCACCTTGCAATGCGGAGAAATTACTGTTTGTGCATTTACAATATTCATTGATTTTTGCCATTGAAAAACATCATGTTATTCATATACCAGAAATGTTTGAAGCTACTGACTGAATGAAAGGTGCTGGCATCTCACTCTCTTTGAGTCTTCTTTATCATGCTAAGAGGAGCAGGAAAAAGCAAAAAATTTCAGAATTGCACCTTGCAATGCGGAGAAATTACTGTTTGTGCATTTACAATATTCATTGATTTTTGCCATTGAAAAACATCATGTTATTCATATACCAGAAATGTTTGAAGCTACTGACTGAATGAAAGGAGCTGGCATCTCACTCTCTTTGAATCTTCTTTATCATGCTAAGAGGAGCAGGAAAAAGCAAAAAATTTCAGAATTGCACCTTGCAATGCGGAGAAATTACTGTTTGTGCATTTACAATATTCATTGATTTTTGCCATTGAAAAACGTCCAGAAATGATAGAAGCTACTGACTGAATGAAAGGAGGTGGCATCTCACTCTCTTTGAATCTTGTTTATCATGCTAAGAGGAGCAGGAAAAAGCAAAAAATTTCAGAATTGCACCTTGCAATGCGGAGAAATTACTGTTTGTGCATTTACAATATTCATTGATTTTTGCCATTGAAAAACATCATGTTATTCATATACCAGAAATGATTGAAGCTACTGACTGAATGAAAGGAGCTGGCATCTCACTCTCTTTGAATCTTCTTTATCATGCTAAGAGGAGCAGGAAAAAGCAAAAAATTTCAGAATTGCACCTTGCAATGCGGAGAAATTACTGTTTGTGCATTTACAATATTCAATGATTTTTGCCATTGAAAAACGTCCAGAAATGATTGAAGCTACTGACTGAATGAAAGGAGCTGGCATCTCACTCTCTTTGAATCTTCTTTATCATGCTAAGAGGAGCAGGAAAAAGCAAAAAATTTCAGAATTGCACCTTGCAATGCGGAGAAATTACTGTTTGTGCATTTACAATATTCATTGATTTTTGCCATTGAAAAACGTCCAGAAATGATTGAAGCTACTGACTGAATGAAAGGAGCTGGCATCTCACTCTCTTTGAATCTTGTTTATCATGCTAAGAGGAGCAGGAAAAAGCAAAAAATTTCAGAATTGCACCTTGCAATGCGGAGAAATTACTGTTTGTGCCTTTACAATATTCATTGATTTTTGCCATTGAAAAACGTCCAGAAATGATTGAAGCTACTGACTGAATGAAAGGAGCTGGCATCTCACTCTCTTTGAATCTTCTTTATCATGCTAAGAGGAGCAGGAAAAAGCAAAAAATTTCAGAATTGCACCTTGCAATGCGGAGAAATTACTGTTTGTGCATTTACAATATTCATTGATTTTTGCCATTGAAAAACATCATGTTATTCATATACCAGAAATGTTTGAAGCTACTGACTGAATGAAAGGAGCTGGCATCTCACTCTCTTTGAATCTTCTTTATCATGCTAAGAGGAGCAGGAAAAAGCAAAAAATTTCAGAATTGCACCTTGCAATGCGGAGAAATTACTGTTTGTGCATTTACAATATTCATTGATTTTTGCCATTGAAAAATGTCCAGAAATGATAGAAGCTACTGACTGAATGAAAGGAGGTGGCATCTCACTCTCTTTGAATCTTGTTTATCATGCTAAGAGGAGCAGGAAAAAGCAAAAAATTTCAGAATTGCACCTTGCAATGCGGAGAAATTACTGTTTGTGCATTTACAATATTCATTGATTTTTGCCATTGAAAAACATCATGTTATTCATATACCAGAAATGATTGAAGCTACTGACTGAATGAAAGGAGCTGGCATCTCACTCTCTTTGAATCTTCTTTATCATGCTAAGAGGAGCAGGAAAAAGCAAAAAATTTCAGAATTGCACCTTGCAATGCGGAGAAATTACTGTTTGTGCATTTACAATATTCAATGATTTTTGCCATTGAAAAACGTCCAGAAATGATTGAAGCTACTGACTGAATGAAAGGAGCTGGCATCTCACTCTCTTTGAATCTTCTTTATCATGCTAAGAGGAGCAGGAAAAAGCAAAAAATTTCAGAATTGCACCTTGCAATGCGGAGAAATTACTGTTTGTGCATTTACAATATTCATTGATTTTTGCCATTGAAAAACATCGTTATTCATATACCAGAAATGTTTGAAGCTACTGACTGAATGAAAGGAGCTGGCATCTCACTCTCTTTGAATCTTCTTTATCATGCTAAGAGGAGCAGGAAAAAGCAAAAAATTTCAGAATTGCACCTTGCAATGCGGAGAAATTACTGTTTGTGCATTTACAATATTCATTGATTTTTGCCATTGAAAAACGTCCAGAAATGATTGAAGCTACTGACTGAATGAAAGGAGCTGGCATCTCACTCTCTTTGAATCTTCTTTATCATGCTAAGAGGAGCAGGAAAAAGCAAAAAATTTCAGAATTGCACCTTGCAATGCGGAGAAATTACTGTTTGTGCATTTACAATATTCATTGATTTTTGCCATTGAAAAACATCATGTTATTCATATACCAGAAATGATTGAAGCTACTGACTGAATGAAAGGAGCTGGCATCTCACTCTCTTTGAATCTACTTTATCATGATAAGAGGAGCAGGAAAAAGCAAAAAATTTCAGAATTGCACCTTGCAATGCGGAGAAATTACTGTTTGTGCATTTACAATATTCAATGATTTTTGCCATTGAAAAACGTCCAGAAATGATTGAAGCTACTGACTGAATGAAAGGAGCTGGCATCTCACTCTCTTTGAATCTTCTTTATCATGCTAAGAGGAGCAGGAAAAAGCAAAAAATTTCAGAATTGCACCTTGCAATGCGGAGAAATTACTGTTTGTGCATTTACAATATTCATTGATTTTTGCCATTGAAAAACATCATGTTATTCATATACCAGAAATGTTTGAAGCTACTGACTGAATGAAAGGAGCTGGCATCTCACTCTCTTTGAAACTTCTTTATCATGCTAAGAGGAGCAGGAAAAAGCAAAAAATTTCAGAATTGCACCTTGCAATGCGGAGAAATTACTCTTTGTGCATTTACAATATTCATTGATTTTTGCCATTGAAAAACGTCCAGAAATGATTGAAGCTACTGACTGAATGAAAGGAGCTGGCATCTCACTCTCTTTGAATCTTCTTTATCATGCTAAGAGGAGCAGGAAAAAGCAAAAAATTTCAGAATTGCACCTTGCAATGCGGAGAAATTACTGTTTGTGCATTTACAATATTCATTGATTTTTGCCATTGAAAAACGTCCAGAAATGATTGAAGCTACTGACTGAATGAAAGGAGCTGGCATCTCACTCTCTTTGAATCTTCTTTATCATGCTAAGAGGAGCAGGAAAAAGCAAAAAATTTCAGAATTGCACCTTGCAATGCGGAGAAATTACTGTTTGTGCATTTACAATATTCATTGATTTTTGCCATTGAAAAACGTCCAGAAATGATTGAAGCTACTGACTGAATGAAAGGAGCTGGCATCTCACTCTCTTTGAATCTTGTTTATCATGCTAAGAGGAGCAGGAAAACGCAAAAAATTTCAGAATTGCACCTTGCAATGCGGAGAAATTACTGTTTGTGCATTTACAATATTCATTGATTTTTGCCATTGAAAAACATCATGTTATTCATATACCAGAAATGATTGAAGCTACTGACTGAATGAAAGGAGCTGGCATCTCACTCTCTTTGAATCTTCTTTATCATGCTAAGAGGAGCAGGAAAAAGCAAAAAATTTCAGAATTGCACCTTGCAATGCGGAGAAATTACTGTTTGTGCATTTACAATATTCAATGATTTTTGCCATTGAAAAACGTCCAGAAATGATTGAAGCTACTGACTGAATGAAAGGAGCTGGCATCTCACTCTCTTTGAATCTTCTTTATCATGCTAAGAGGAGCAGGAAAAAGCAAAAAATTTCAGAATTGCACCTTGCAATGCGGAGAAATTACTGTTTGTGCATTTACAATATTCATTGATTTTTGTCATTGAAAAACGTCCAGAAATGATTGAAGCTACTGACTGAATGAAAAGAGCTGGCATCTCACTCTCTTTGAATCTTTTTTATCATGCTAAGAGGAGCAGGAAAAAGCAAAAAATTTCAGAATTGCACCTTGCAATGCGGAGAAATTACTGTTTGTGCATTTACAATATTCATTGATTTTTGCCATTGAAAAACGTCCAGAAATGATTGAAGCTACTTACTGAATGAAAGGAGCTGGCATCTCACTCTCTTTGAATCTTCTTTATCATGCTAAGAGGAGCAGGAAAAAGCAAAAAATTTCAGAATTGCACCTTGCAATGCGGAGAAATTACTGTTTGTGCATTTACAATATTCATTGATTTTTGCCATTGAAAAACATCATGTTATTCATATACCAGAAATGTTTGAAGCTACTGACTGAATGAAAGGTGCTGGCATCTCACTCTCTTTGAATCTTCTTTATCATGCTAAGAGGAGCAGGAAAAAGCAAAAAATTTCAGAATTGCACCTTGCAATGCGGAGAAATTACTGTTTGTGCATTTACAATATTCATTGATTTTTGCCATTGAAAAACATCATGTTATTCAAATACCAGAAATGTTTGAAGCTACTGACTGAATGAAAGGAGCTGGCATCTCACTCTCTTTGAATCTTCTTTATCATGCTAAGAGGAGCAGGAAAAAGCAAAAAATTTCAGAATTGCACCTTGCAATGCGGAGAAATTACTGTTTGTGCATTTACAATATTCATTGATTTTTGCCATTGAAAAACGTCCAGAAATGATAGAAGCTACTGACTGAATGAAAGGAGGTGGCATCTCACTCTCTTTGAATCTTGTTTATCATGCTAAGAGGAGCAGGAAAAAGCAAAAAATTTCAGAATTGCACCTTGCAATGCGGAGAAATTACTGTTTGTGCATTTACAATATTCATTGATTTTTGCCATTGAAAAACATCATGTTATTCATATACCAGAAATGATTGAAGCTACTGACTGAATGAAAGGAGCTGGCATCTCACTCTCTTTGAATCTTCTTTATCATGCTAAGAGGAGCAGGAAAAAGCAAAAAATTTCAGAATTGCACCTTGCAATGCGGAGAAATTACTGTTTGTGCATTTACAATATTCAATGATTTTTGCCATTGAAAAACGTCCAGAAATGATTGAAGCTACTGACTGAATGAAAGGAGCTGGCATCTCACTCTCTTTGAATCTTCTTTATCATGCTAAGAGGAGCAGGAAAAAGCAAAAAATTTCAGAATTGCACCTTGCAATGCGGAGAAATTATTGTTTGTGCATTTACAATATTCATTGATTTTTGCCATTGAAAAACATCATGTTATTCATATACCAGAAATGTTTGAAGCTACTGACTGAATGAAAGGAGCTGGCATCTCACTCTCTTTGAATCTTCTTTATCATGCTAAGAGGAGCAGGAAAAAGCAAAAAATTTCAGAATTGCACCTTGCAATGCGGAGAAATTACTGTTTGTGCATTTACAATATTCATTGATTTTTGCCATTGAAAAACGTCCAGAAATGATTGAAGCTACTGACTGAATGAAAGGAGCTGGCATCTCACTCTCTTTGAATCTTCTTTATCATGCTAAGAGGAGCAGGAAAAAGCAAAAAATTTCAGAATTGCACCTTGCAATGCGGAGAAATTACTGTTTGTGCATTTACAATATTCATTGATTTTTGCCATTGAAAAACATCATGTTATTCATATACCAGAAATGATTGAAGCTACTGACTGAATGAAAGGAGCTGGCATCTCACTCTCTTTGAATCTACTTTATCATGCTAAGAGGAGCAGGAAAAAGCAAAAAATTTCAGAATTGCACCTTGCAATGCGGAGAAATTACTGTTTGTGCATTTACAATATTCAATGATTTTTGCCATTGAAAAACGTCCAGAAATGATTGAAGCTACTGACTGAATGAAAGGAGCTGGCATCTCACTCTCTTTGAATCTTCTTTATCATGCTAAGAGGAGCAGGAAAAAGCAAAAAATTTCAGAATTGCACCTTGCAATGCGGAGAAATTACTGTTTGTGCATTTACAATATTCATTGATTTTTGCCATTGAAAAACATCATGTTATTCATATACCAGAAATGTTTGAAGCTACTGACTGAATGAAAGGAGCTGGCATCTCACTCTCTTTGAATCTTCTTTATCATGCTAAGAGGAGCAGGAAAAAGCAAAAAATTTCAGAATTGCACCTTGCAATGCGGAGAAATTACTCTTTGTGCATTTACAATATTCATTGATTTTTGCCATTGAAAAACGTCCAGAAATGATTGAAGCTACTGACTGAATGAAAGGAGTTGGCATCTCACTCTCTTTGAATCTTCTTTATCATGCTAAGAGGAGCAGGAAAAAGCAAAAAATTTCAGAATTGCACCTTGCAATGCGGAGAAATTACTGTTTGTGCATTTACAATATTCATTGATTTTTGCCATTGAAAAACGTCCAGAAATGATTGAAGCTACTGACTGAATGAAAGGAGCTGGCATCTCACTCTCTTTGAATCTTCTTTATCATGCTAAGAGGAGCAGGAAAAAGCAAAAAATTTCAGAATTGCACCTTGCAATGCGGAGAAATTACTGTTTGTGCATTTACAATATTCATTGATTTTTGCCATTGAAAAATGTCCAGAAATGATTGAAGCTACTGACTGAATGAAAGGAGCTGGCATCTCACTCTCTTTGAATCTTGTTTATCATGCTAAGAGGAGCAGGAAAACGCAAAAAATTTCAGAATTGCACCTTGCAATGCGGAGAAATTACTGTTTGTGCATTTACAATATTCATTGATTTTTGCCATTGAAAAACATCATGTTATTCATACACCAGAAATGATTGAAGCTACTGACTGAATGAAAGGAGCTGGCATCTCACTCTCTTTGAATCTTTTTTATCATGCTAAGAGGAGCAGGAAAAAGCAAAAAATTTCAGAATTGCACCTTGCAATGCGGAGAAATTACTGTTTGTGCATTTACAATATTCATTGATTTTTGTCATTGAAAAACGTCCAGAAATGATTGAAGCTACTGACTGAATGAAAAGAGCTGGCATCTCACTCTCTTTGAATCTTGTTTATCATGCTAAGAGGAGCAGGAAAAAGCAAAAAATTTCAGAATTGCACCTTGCAATGCGGAGAAATTACTGTTTGTGCATTTACAATATTCATTGATTTTTGCCATTGAAAAACGTCCAGAAATGATTGAAGCTACTTACTGAATGAAAGGAGCTGGCATCTCACTCTCTTTGAATCTTCTTTATCATGCTAAGAGGAGCAGGAAAAAGCAAAAAATTTCAGAATTGCACCTTGCAATGCGGAGAAATTACTGTTTGTGCATTTACAATATTCATTGATTTTTGCCATTGAAAAACATCATGTTATTCATATACCAGAAATGTTTGAAGCTACTGACTGAATGAAAGGAGCTGGCATCTCACTCTCTTTGAATCTTCTTTATCATGCTAAGAGGAGCAGGAAAAAGCAAAAAATTTCAGAATTGCACCTTGCAATGCGGAGAAATTACTGTTTGTGCATTTACAATATTCATTGATTTTTGCCATTGAAAAACGTCCAGAAATGATTGAAGCTACTGACTGAATGAAAGGAGCTGGCATCTCACTCTCTTTGAATCTTCTTTATCATGCTAAGAGGAGCAGGAAAAAGCAAAACATTTCAGAATTGCACCTTGTAATGCGGAGAAATTACTGTTTGTGCATTTACAATATTCATTGATTTTTGCCATTGAAAAACATCATGTTATTCATATACCAGAAATGTTTGAAGCTACTGACTGAATGAAAGGAGCTGGCATCTCACTCTCTTTGAATCTTCTTTATCATGCTAAGAGGAGCAGGAAAAAGCAAAAAATTTCAGAATTGCACCTTGCAATGCGGAGAAATTACTCTTTGTGCATTTACAATATTCATTGATTTTTGCCATTGAAAAACGTCCAGAAATGATTAAAGCTACTGACTGAATGAAAGGAGCTGGCATCTCACTCTTTTGAATCTTGTTTATCATGCTAAGAGGAGCAGGAAAAAGCAAAAAATTTCAGAATTGCACCTTGCAATGCGGAGAAATTACTGTTTGTGCATTTACAATATTCATTGATTTTTGCCATTGAAAAACGTCCAGAAATGATTGAAGCTACTGACTGAATGAAAGGAGCTGGCATCTCACTCTCTTTGAATCTTCTTTATCATGCTAAGAGGAGCAGGAAAAAGCAAAAAATTTCAGAATTGCACCTTGCAATGCGGAGAAATTACTGTTTGTGCATTTACAATATTCATTGATTTTTGCCATTGAAAAACATCATGTTATTCATATACCAGAAATGATTGAAGCTACTGACTGAATGAAAGGAGCTGGCATCTCACTCTCTTTGAATCTTCTTTATCATGCTAAGAGGAGCAGGAAAAAGCAAAAAATTTCAGAATTGCACCTTGCAATGCGGAGAAATTACTGTTTGTGCATTTACAATATTCAATGATTTTTGCCATTGAAAAACGTCCAGAAATGATTGAAGCTACTGACTGAATGAAAGGAGCTGGCATCTCACTCTCTTTGAATCTTCTTTATCATGCTAAGAGGAGCAGGAAAAAGCAAAAAATTTCAGAATTGCACCTTGCAATGCGCAGAAATTACTGTTTGTGCATTTACAATATTCATTGATTTTTGTCATTGAAAAACGTCCAGAAATGATTGAAGCTACTGACTGAATGAAAAGAGCTGGCATCTCACTCTCTTTGAATCTTGTTTATCATGCTAAGAGGAGCAGGAAAAAGCAAAAAATTTCAGAATTGCACCTTGCAATGCGGAGAAATTTTTGTTTGTGCATTTACAATATTCATTGATTTTTGCCATTGAAAAACATCATGTTATTCATATACCAGAAATGTTTGAAGCTACTGACTGAATGAAAGGAGCTGGCATCTCACTCTCTTTGAATCTTCTTTATCATGCTAAGAGGAGCAGGAAAAAGCAAAAAATTTCAGAATTGCACCTTGCAATGCGGAGAAATTACTGTTTGTGCATTTACAATATTCATTGATTTTTGCCATTGAAAAACGTCCAGAAATGATTGAAGCTACTGACTGAATGAAAGGAGCTGGCATCTCACTCTCTTTGAATCTTCTTTATCATGCTAAGAGGAGCAGGAAAAAGCAAAAAATTTCAGAATTGCACCTTGCAATGCGGAGAAATTACTGTTTGTGCATTTACAATATTCATTGATTTTTGCCATTGAAAAACATCATGTTATTCATATACCAGAAATGTTTGAAGCTACTGACTGAATGAAAGGAGCTGGCATCTCACTCTCTTTGAATCTTCTTTATCATGCTAAGAGGAGCAGGAAAAAGCAAAAAATTTCAGAATTGCACCTTGCAATGCGGAGAAATTACTGTTTGTGCATTTACAATATTCATTGATTTTTGCCATTGAAAAACGTCCAGAAATGATTGAAGCTACTGACTGAATGAAAGGAGCTGGCATCTCACTCTCTTTGAATCTTGTTTATAATGCTAAGAGGAGCAGGAAAAAGCAAAAAATTTCAGAATAGCACCTTGCAATGCGAAGAAATTACTGTTTGTGCATTTACAATATTCATTGATTTTTGCCATTGAAAAACGTCCAGAAATGATTGAAGCTACTGACTGAATGAAAGGAGCTGGCATCTCACTCTCTTTGAATCTTCTTTATCATGCTAAGAGGAGCAGGAAAAAGCAAAAAATTTCAGAATAGCACCTTGCAATGCGGAGAAATTACTGTTTGTGCATTTACAATATTCATTGATTTTTGCCATTGAAAAACGTCCAGAAATGATTGAAGCTACTGACTGAATGAAAGGAGCTGGCATCTCACTCTCTTTGAATCTTCTTTATCATGCTAAGAGGAGCAGGAAAAAGCAAAACATTTCAGAATTGCACCTTGCAATGCGGAGAAATTACTGTTTGTGCATTTACAATATTCATTGATTTTTGCCATTGAAAAACATCATGTTATTCATATACCAGAAATGTTTGAAGCTACTGACTGAATGAAATTAGCTGGCATCTCACTCTCTTTGAATCTTCTTTATCATGCTAAGAGGAGCAGGAAAAAGCAAAACATTTCAGAATTGCACCTTGCAATGCGGAGAAATTACTGTTTGTGCATTTACAATATTCATTGATTTTTGCCATTGAAAAACATCATGTTATTCATATACCAGAAATGTTTGAAGCTACTGACTGAATGAAAGGAGCTGGCATCTCACTCTCTTTGAATCTTCTTTATCATGCTAAGAGGAGCAGGAAAAAGCAAAAAATTTCAGAATTGCACCTTGCAATGCGGAGAAATTACTGTTTGTGCATTTACAATATTCATTGATTTTTGCCATTGAAAAACGTCCAGAAATGATTGAAGCTACTGACTGAATGAAAGGAGCTGGCATCTCACTCTCTTTGAATCTTGTTTATAATGCTAAGAGGAGCAGGAAAAAGCAAAAAATTTCAGAATAGCACCTTGCAATGCGAAGAAATTACTGTTTGTGCATTTACAATATTCATTGATTTTTGCCATTGAAAAACGTCCAGAAATGATTGAAGCTACTGACTGAATGAAAGGAGCTGGCATCTCACTCTCTTTGAATCTTCTTTATCATGCTTAGAGGAGCAGGAAAAAGCAAAAAATTTCAGAATTGCACCTTGCAATGCGGAGAAATTACTGTTTGTGCATTTACAATATTCATTGATTTTTGCCATTGAAAAACATCATGTTATTCATATACCAGAAATGTTTGAAGCTACTGACTGAATGAAAGGAGCTGGCATCTCACTCTCTTTGAATCTTCTTTATCATGCTAAGAGGAGCAGGAAAAAGCAAAAAATTTCAGAATTGCACCTTGCAATGCGCAGAAATTACTGTTTGTGCATTTACAATATTCATTGATTTTTGTCATTGAAAAACGTCCAGAAATGATTGAAGCTACTGACTGAATGAAAAGAGCTGGCATCTCACTCTCTTTGAATCTTGTTTAACATGCTAAGAGGAGCAGGAAAAAGCAAAAAATTTCAGAATTGCACCTTGCAATGCGGAGAAATTACTGTTTGTGCATTTACAATATTCATTGATTTTTGCCATTGAAAAACATCATGTTATTCATATACCAGAAATGTTTGAAGCTACTGACTGAATGAAAGGAGCTGGCATCTCACTCTCTTTGAATCTTCTTTATCATGCTAAGAGGAGCAGGAAAAAGCAAAAAATTTCAGAATTGCACCTTGCAATGCGGAGAAATTACTGTTTGTGCATTTACAATATTCATTGATTTTTGCCATTGAAAAACGTCCAGAAATGATTGAAGCTACTGACTGAATGAAAGGAGCTGGCATCTCACTCTCTTTGAATCTTCTTTATCATGCTAAGAGGAGCAGGAAAAAGCAAAAAATTTCAGAATTGCACCTTGCAATGCGGAGAAATTACTGTTTGTGCATTTACAATATTCATTGATTTTTGCCATTGAAAAACATCATGTTATTCATATACCAGAAATGTTTGAAGCTACTGACTGAATGAAAGGAGCTGGCATCTCACTCTCTTTGAATCTTCTTTATCATGCTAAGAGGAGCAGGAAAAAGCAAAAAATTTCAGAATTGCACCTTGCAATGCGGAGAAATTACTGTTTGTGCATTTACAATATTCATTGATTTTTGCCATTGAAAAACGTCCAGAAATGATTGAAGCTACTGACTGAATGAAAGGAGCTGGCATCTCACTCTCTTTGAATCTTGTTTATAATGCTAAGAGGAGCAGGAAAAAGCAAAAAATTTCAGAATAGCACCTTGCAATGCGAAGAAATTACTGTTTGTGCATTTACAATATTCATTGATTTTTGCCATTGAAAAACGTCCAGAAATGATTGAAGCTACTGACTGAATGAAAGGAGCTGGCATCTCACTCTCTTTGAATCTTCTTTATCATGCTAAGAGGAGCAGGAAAAAGCAAAAAATTTCAGAATAGCACCTTGCAATGCGGAGAAATTACTGTTTGTGCATTTACAATATTCATTGATTTTTGCCATTGAAAAACGTCCAGAAATGATTGAAGCTACTGACTGAATGAAAGGAGCTGGCATCTCACTCTCTTTGAATCTTCTTTATCATGCTAAGAGGAGCAGGAAAAAGCAAAACATTTCAGAATTGCACCTTGCAATGCGGAGAAATTACTGTTTGTGCATTTACAATATTCATTGATTTTTGCCATTGAAAAACATCATGTTATTCATATACCAGAAATGTTTGAAGCTACTGACTGAATGAAAGGAGCTGGCATCTCACTCTCTTTGAATCTTCTTTATCATGCTAAGAGGAGCAGGAAAAAGCAAAACATTTCAGAATTGCACCTTGCAATGCGGAGAAATTACTGTTTGTGCATTTACAATATTCATTGATTTTTGCCATTGAAAAACATCATGTTATTCATATACCAGAAATGTTTGAAGCTACTGACTGAATGAAAGGAGCTGGCATCTCACTCTCTTTGAATCTTCTTTATCATGCTAAGAGGAGCAGGAAAAAGCAAAAAATTTCAGAATTGCACCTTGCAATGCGGAGAAATTACTGTTTGTGCATTTACAATATTCATTGATTTTTGCCATTGAAAAACGTCCAGAAATGATTGAAGCTACTGACTGAATGAAAGGAGCTGGCATCTCACTCTCTTTGAATCTTGTTTATAATGCTAAGAGGAGCAGGAAAAAGCAAAAAATTTCAGAATAGCACCTTGCAATGCGAAGAAATTACTGTTTGTGCATTTACAATATTCATTGATTTTTGCCATTGAAAAACGTCCAGAAATGATTGAAGCTACTGACTGAATGAAAGGAGCTGGCATCTCACTCTCTTTGAATCTTCTTTATCATGCTTAGAGGAGCAGGAAAAAGCAAAAAATTTCAGAATTGCACCTTGCAATGCGGAGAAATTACTGTTTGTGCATTTACAATATTCAATGATTTTTGCCATTGAAAAACGTCCAGAAATGATTGAAGCTACTGACTGAATGAAAGGAGCTGGCATCTCACTCTCTTTGAATCTTCTTTATCATGCTAAGAGGAGCAGGAAAAAGCAAAAAATTTCAGAATTGCACCTTGCAATGCGGAGAAATTACTGTTTGTGCATTTACAATATTCATTGATTTTTGCCATTGAAAAACATCATGTTATTCATATACCAGAAATGTTTGAAGCTACTGACTGAATGAAAGGAGCTGGCATCTCACTCTCTTTGAATCTTCTTTATCATGCTAAGAGGAGCAGGAAAAAGCAAAAAATTTCAGAATTGCACCTTGCAATGCGGAGAAATTACTGTTTGTGCATTTACAATATTCATTGATTTTTGCCATTGAAAAACGTCCAGAAATGATTGAAGCTACTGACTGAATGAAAGGAGCTGGCATCTCACTCTCTTTGAATCTTCTTTATCATGCTAAGAGGAGCAGGAAAAAGCAAAAAATTTCAGAATTGCACCTTGCAATGCGGAGAAATTACTGTTTGTGCATTTACAATATTCATTGATTTTTGCCATTGAAAAACATCATGTTATTCATATACCAGAAATGTTTGAAGCTACTGACTGAATGAAAGGAGCTGGCATCTCACTCTCTTTGAATCTTCTTTATCATGCTAAGAGGAGCAGGAAAAAGCAAAAAATTTCAGAATTGGACCTTGCAATGCGGAGAAATTACTGTTTGTGCATTTACAATATTCATTGATTTTTGCCATTGAAAAACGTCCAGAAATGATTGAAGCTACTGACTGAATGAAAGGAGCTGGCATCTCACTCTCTTTGAATCTTCTTTATCATGCTAAGAGGAGCAGGAAAAAGCAAAAAATTTCAGAATAGCACCTTGCAATGCGGAGAAATTACTGTTTGTGCATTTACAATATTCATTGATTTTTGCCATTGAAAAACGTCCAGAAATGATTGAAGCTACTGACTGAATGAAAGGAGCTGGCATCTCACTCTCTTTGAATCTTCTTTATCATGCTTAGAGGAGCAGGAAAAAGCAAAAAATTTCAGAATTGCACCTTGCAATGCGGAGAAATTACTGTTTGTGCATTTACAATATTCAATGATTTTTGCCATTGAAAAACGTCCAGAAATGATTGAAGCTACTGACTGAATGAAAGGAGCTGGCATCTCACTCTCTTTGAATCTTCTTTATCATGCTAAGAGGAGCAGGAAAAAGCAAAAAATTTCAGAATTGCACCTTGCAATGCGGAGAAATTACTGTTTGTGCATTTACAATATTCATTGATTTTTGCCATTGAAAAACATCATGTTATTCATATACCAGAAATGTTTGAAGCTACTGACTGAATGAAAGGAGCTGGCATCTCACTCTCTTTGAATCTTCTTTATCATGCTAAGAGGAGCAGGAAAAAGCAAAAAATTTCAGAATTGCACCTTGCAATGCGGAGAAATTACTCTTTGTGCATTTACAATATTCATTGATTTTTGCCATTGAAAAACGTCCAGAAATGATTAAAGCTACTGACTGAATGAAAGGAGCTGGCATCTCACTCTCTTTGAATCTTCTTTATCATGCTAAGAGGAGCAGGAAAAATCAAAAAATTTCAGAATTGCACCTTGCAATGCGGAGAAATTACTGTTTGTGCATTTACAATATTCATTGATTTTTGCCATTGAAAAACGTCCAGAAATGATTGAAGCTACTGACTGAATGAAAGGAGCTGGCATCTCACTCTCTTTGAATCTTCTTTATCATGCTAAGAGGAGCAGGAAAAAGCAAAACATTTCAGAATTGCACCTTGCAATGCGGAGAAATTACTGTTTGTGCATTTACAATATTCATTGATTTTTGCCATTGAAAAATATCATGTTATTCATATACCAGAAATGTTTGAAGCTACTGACTGAATGAAAGGAGCTGGCATCTCACTCTCTTTGAATCTTCTTTATCATGCTAAGAGGAGCAGGAAAAAGCAAAAAATTTCAGAATTGCACCTTGCAATGCGGAGAAATTACTGTTTGTGCATTTACAATATTCATTGATTTTTGCCATTGAAAAACATCCAGAAATGATTGAAGCTACTGACTGAATGAAAGGAGCTGGCATCTCACTCTCTTTGAATCTTGTTTATCATGCTGAGGAGCAGGAAAAAGCAAAAAAATTCAGAATTGCACCTTGCAATGCGGAGAAATTACTGTTTGTGCATTTACAATATTCATTGATTTTTGCCATTGAAAAACGTCCAGAAATGATTGAAGCTACTGACTGAATGAAAGGAGCTGGCATCTCACTCTCTTTGAATCTTCTTTATCATGCTAAGAGGAGCAGGAAAAAGCAAAAAATTTCAGAATTGCACCTTGCAATGCGGAGAAATTACTGTTTGTGCATTTACAATATTCATTGATTTTTGCCATTGAAAAACATCAAGTTATTCATATACCAGAAATGATTGAAGCTACTGACTGAATGAAAGGAGCTGGCATCTCACTCTCTTTGAATCTTCTTTATCATGCTAAGAGGAGCAGGAAAAAGCAAAAAATTTCAGAATTGCACCTTGCAATGCGGAGAAATTACTGTTTGTGCATTTACAATATTCATTGATTTTTGCCATTGAAAAATGTCCAGAAATGATTGAAGCTACTGACTGAATGAAAGGAGCTGGCATCTCACTCTCTTTGAATCTTCTTTATCATGCTAAGAGGAGCAGGAAAAAGCAAAAAATTTCAGAATTGCACCTTGAAATGCGGAGAAATTACTGTTTGTGCATTTACAATATTCATTGATTTTTGCCATTGAAAAACATCATGTTATTCATATACCAGAAATGTTTGAAGGTACTGACTGAATGAAAGGAGCTGGCATCTCACTCTCTTTGAATCTTCTTTATCATGCTAAGAGGAGCAGGAAAAAGCAAAAAATTTCAGAATTGCACCTTGCAATGCGGAGAAATTACTGTTTGTGCATTTACAATATTCATTGATTTTTGCCATTGAAAAACGTTGAGAAATGATTGAAGCTACTGACTGAATGAAAGGAGCTGGCATCTCACTCTCTTTGAATCTTGTTTATCATGCTAAGAGGAGCAGGAAAAAGCAAAAAATTTCAGAATTGCACCTTGCAATGCGGAGAAATTACTGTTTGTGCATTTACAATATTCATTGATTTTTGCCATTGAAAACTGTCCAGAAATGATTGAAGCTACTGACTGAATGAAAGGAGCTGGCATCTCACTCTCTTTGAATCTTCTTTATCATGCTAAGAGGAGCAGGAAAAAGCAAAAAATTTCAGAATTGCACCTTGCAATGCGGAGAAATTACTGTTTGTGCATTTACAATATTCATTGATTTTTGCCATTGAAAAACATCATGTTATTCATATACCAGAAATGATTGAAGCTACTGACTGAATGAAAGGAGCTGGCATCTCACTCTCTTTGAATCTTCTTTATCATGCTAAGAGGAGCAGGAAAAAGCAAAAAATTTCAGAATTGCACCTTGCAA
This sequence comes from Phyllobates terribilis, assembly GCF_046119375.1. Classification (NCBI taxonomy): domain Eukaryota; kingdom Metazoa; phylum Chordata; class Amphibia; order Anura; family Dendrobatidae; genus Phyllobates; species Phyllobates terribilis. The sequence goes on along the minus strand of NW_027365663.1, from coordinate 54,066 downwards.
TGCGGAGAAATTACTGTTTGTGCATTTACAATATTCAATGATTTTTGCCATTGAAAAACGTCCAGAAATGATTGAAGCTACTGACTGAATGAAAGGAGCTGGCATCTCACTCTCTTTGAATCTTCTTTATCATGCTAAGAGGAGCAGGAAAAAGCAAAAAATTTCAGAATTGCACCTTGCAATGCGGAGAAATTACTGTTTGTGCATTTACAATATTCATTGATTTTTGTCATTGAAAAACGTCCAGAAATGATTGAAGCTACTGACTGAATGAAAAGAGCTGGCATCTCACTCTCTTTGAATCTTGTTTATCATGCTAAGAGGAGCAGGAAAAAGCAAAAAATTTCAGAATTGCACCTTGCAATGCGGAGAAATTACTGTTTGTGCATTTACAATATTCATTGATTTTTGCCATTGAAAAACGTCCAGAAATGATTGAAGCTACTTACTGAATGAAAGGAGCTGGCATCTCACTCTCTTTGAATCTTCTTTATCATGCTAAGAGGAGCAGGAAAAAGCAAAAAATTTCAGAATTGCACCTTGCAATGCGGAGAAATTACTGTTTGTGCATTTACAATATTCATTGATTTTTGCCATTGAAAAACATCATGTTATTCATATACCAGAAATGTTTGAAGCTACTGACTGAATGAAAGGTGCTGGCATCTCACTCTCTTTGAATCTTCTTTATCATGCTAAGAGGAGCAGGAAAAAGCAAAAAATTTCAGAATTGCACCTTGCAATGCGGAGAAATTACTGTTTGTGCATTTACAATATTCATTGATTTTTGCCATTGAAAAACATCATGTTATTCATATACCAGAAATGTTTGAAGCTACTGACTGAATGAAAGGAGCTGGCATCTCACTCTCTTTGAATCTTCTTTATCATGCTAAGAGGAGCAGGAAAAAGCAAAAAATTTCAGAATTGCACCTTGCAATGCGGAGAAATTACTGTTTGTGCATTTACAATATTCATTGATTTTTGCCATTGAAAAACGTCCAGAAATGATAGAAGCTACTGACTGAATGAAAGGAGGTGGCATCTCACTCTCTTTGAATCTTGTTTATCATGCTAAGAGGAGCAGGAAAAAGCAAAAAATTTCAGAATTGCACCTTGCAATGCGGAGAAATTACTGTTTGTGCATTTACAATATTCATTGATTTTTGCCATTGAAAAACATCATGTTATTCATATACCAGAAATGATTGAAGCTACTGACTGAATGAAAGGAGCTGGCATCTCACTCTCTTTGAATCTTCTTTATCATGCTAAGAGGAGCAGGAAAAAGCAAAAAATTTCAGAATTGCACCTTGCAATGCGGAGAAATTACTGTTTGTGCATTTACAATATTCAATGATTTTTGCCATTGAAAAACGTCCAGAAATGATTGAAGCTACTGACTGAATGAAAGGAGCTGGCATCTCACTCTCTTTGAATCTTCTTTATCATGCTAAGAGGAGCAGGAAAAAGCAAAAAATTTCAGAATTGCACCTTGCAATGCGGAGAAATTATTGTTTGTGCATTTACAATATTCATTGATTTTTGCCATTGAAAAACATCATGTTATTCATATACCAGAAATGTTTGAAGCTACTGACTGAATGAAAGGAGCTGGCATCTCACTCTCTTTGAATCTTCTTTATCATGCTAAGAGGAGCAGGAAAAAGCAAAAAATTTCAGAATTGCACCTTGCAATGCGGAGAAATTACTGTTTGTGCATTTACAATATTCATTGATTTTTGCCATTGAAAAACGTCCAGAAATGATTGAAGCTACTGACTGAATGAAAGGAGCTGGCATCTCACTCTCTTTGAATCTTCTTTATCATGCTAAGAGGAGCAGGAAAAAGCAAAAAATTTCAGAATTGCACCTTGCAATGCGGAGAAATTACTGTTTGTGCATTTACAATATTCATTGATTTTTGCCATTGAAAAACATCATGTTATTCATATACCAGAAATGATTGAAGCTACTGACTGAATGAAAGGAGCTGGCATCTCACTCTCTTTGAATCTACTTTATCATGCTAAGAGGAGCAGGAAAAAGCAAAAAATTTCAGAATTGCACCTTGCAATGCGGAGAAATTACTGTTTGTGCATTTACAATATTCAATGATTTTTGCCATTGAAAAACGTCCAGAAATGATTGAAGCTACTGACTGAATGAAAGGAGCTGGCATCTCACTCTCTTTGAATCTTCTTTATCATGCTAAGAGGAGCAGGAAAAAGCAAAAAATTTCAGAATTGCACCTTGCAATGCGGAGAAATTACTGTTTGTGCATTTACAATATTCATTGATTTTTGCCATTGAAAAACATCATGTTATTCATATACCAGAAATGTTTGAAGCTACTGACTGAATGAAAGGAGCTGGCATCTCACTCTCTTTGAATCTTCTTTATCATGCTAAGAGGAGCAGGAAAAAGCAAAAAATTTCAGAATTGCACCTTGCAATGCGGAGAAATTACTCTTTGTGCATTTACAATATTCATTGATTTTTGCCATTGAAAAACGTCCAGAAATGATTGAAGCTACTGACTGAATGAAAGGAGTTGGCATCTCACTCTCTTTGAATCTTCTTTATCATGCTAAGAGGAGCAGGAAAAAGCAAAAAATTTCAGAATTGCACCTTGCAATGCGGAGAAATTACTGTTTGTGCATTTACAATATTCATTGATTTTTGCCATTGAAAAACGTCCAGAAATGATTGAAGCTACTGACTGAATGAAAGGAGCTGGCATCTCACTCTCTTTGAATCTTCTTTATCATGCTAAGAGGAGCAGGAAAAAGCAAAAAATTTCAGAATTGCACCTTGCAATGCGGAGAAATTACTGTTTGTGCATTTACAATATTCATTGATTTTTGCCATTGAAAAACGTCCAGAAATGATTGAAGCTACTGACTGAATGAAAGGAGCTGGCATCTCACTCTCTTTGAATCTTGTTTATCATGCTAAGAGGAGCAGGAAAACGCAAAAAATTTCAGAATTGCACCTTGCAATGCGGAGAAATTACTGTTTGTGCATTTACAATATTCATTGATTTTTGCCATTGAAAAACATCATGTTATTCATACACCAGAAATGATTGAAGCTACTGACTGAATGAAAGGAGCTGGCATCTCACTCTCTTTGAATCTTTTTTATCATGCTAAGAGGAGCAGGAAAAAGCAAAAAATTTCAGAATTGCACCTTGCAATGCGGAGAAATTACTGTTTGTGCATTTACAATATTCATTGATTTTTGTCATTGAAAAACGTCCAGAAATGATTGAAGCTACTGACTGAATGAAAAGAGCTGGCATCTCACTCTCTTTGAATCTTGTTTATCATGCTAAGAGGAGCAGGAAAAAGCAAAAAATTTCAGAATTGCACCTTGCAATGCGGAGAAATTACTGTTTGTGCATTTACAATATTCATTGATTTTTGCCATTGAAAAACGTCCAGAAATGATTGAAGCTACTTACTGAATGAAAGGAGCTGGCATCTCACTCTCTTTGAATCTTCTTTATCATGCTAAGAGGAGCAGGAAAAAGCAAAAAATTTCAGAATTGCACCTTGCAATGCGGAGAAATTACTGTTTGTGCATTTACAATATTCATTGATTTTTGCCATTGAAAAACATCATGTTATTCATATACCAGAAATGTTTGAAGCTACTGACTGAATGAAAGGAGCTGGCATCTCACTCTCTTTGAATCTTCTTTATCATGCTAAGAGGAGCAGGAAAAAGCAAAAAATTTCAGAATTGCACCTTGCAATGCGGAGAAATTACTGTTTGTGCATTTACAATATTCATTGATTTTTGCCATTGAAAAACGTCCAGAAATGATTGAAGCTACTGACTGAATGAAAGGAGCTGGCATCTCACTCTCTTTGAATCTTCTTTATCATGCTAAGAGGAGCAGGAAAAAGCAAAACATTTCAGAATTGCACCTTGTAATGCGGAGAAATTACTGTTTGTGCATTTACAATATTCATTGATTTTTGCCATTGAAAAACATCATGTTATTCATATACCAGAAATGTTTGAAGCTACTGACTGAATGAAAGGAGCTGGCATCTCACTCTCTTTGAATCTTCTTTATCATGCTAAGAGGAGCAGGAAAAAGCAAAAAATTTCAGAATTGCACCTTGCAATGCGGAGAAATTACTCTTTGTGCATTTACAATATTCATTGATTTTTGCCATTGAAAAACGTCCAGAAATGATTAAAGCTACTGACTGAATGAAAGGAGCTGGCATCTCACTCTTTTGAATCTTGTTTATCATGCTAAGAGGAGCAGGAAAAAGCAAAAAATTTCAGAATTGCACCTTGCAATGCGGAGAAATTACTGTTTGTGCATTTACAATATTCATTGATTTTTGCCATTGAAAAACGTCCAGAAATGATTGAAGCTACTGACTGAATGAAAGGAGCTGGCATCTCACTCTCTTTGAATCTTCTTTATCATGCTAAGAGGAGCAGGAAAAAGCAAAAAATTTCAGAATTGCACCTTGCAATGCGGAGAAATTACTGTTTGTGCATTTACAATATTCATTGATTTTTGCCATTGAAAAACATCATGTTATTCATATACCAGAAATGATTGAAGCTACTGACTGAATGAAAGGAGCTGGCATCTCACTCTCTTTGAATCTTCTTTATCATGCTAAGAGGAGCAGGAAAAAGCAAAAAATTTCAGAATTGCACCTTGCAATGCGGAGAAATTACTGTTTGTGCATTTACAATATTCAATGATTTTTGCCATTGAAAAACGTCCAGAAATGATTGAAGCTACTGACTGAATGAAAGGAGCTGGCATCTCACTCTCTTTGAATCTTCTTTATCATGCTAAGAGGAGCAGGAAAAAGCAAAAAATTTCAGAATTGCACCTTGCAATGCGCAGAAATTACTGTTTGTGCATTTACAATATTCATTGATTTTTGTCATTGAAAAACGTCCAGAAATGATTGAAGCTACTGACTGAATGAAAAGAGCTGGCATCTCACTCTCTTTGAATCTTGTTTATCATGCTAAGAGGAGCAGGAAAAAGCAAAAAATTTCAGAATTGCACCTTGCAATGCGGAGAAATTTTTGTTTGTGCATTTACAATATTCATTGATTTTTGCCATTGAAAAACATCATGTTATTCATATACCAGAAATGTTTGAAGCTACTGACTGAATGAAAGGAGCTGGCATCTCACTCTCTTTGAATCTTCTTTATCATGCTAAGAGGAGCAGGAAAAAGCAAAAAATTTCAGAATTGCACCTTGCAATGCGGAGAAATTACTGTTTGTGCATTTACAATATTCATTGATTTTTGCCATTGAAAAACGTCCAGAAATGATTGAAGCTACTGACTGAATGAAAGGAGCTGGCATCTCACTCTCTTTGAATCTTCTTTATCATGCTAAGAGGAGCAGGAAAAAGCAAAAAATTTCAGAATTGCACCTTGCAATGCGGAGAAATTACTGTTTGTGCATTTACAATATTCATTGATTTTTGCCATTGAAAAACATCATGTTATTCATATACCAGAAATGTTTGAAGCTACTGACTGAATGAAAGGAGCTGGCATCTCACTCTCTTTGAATCTTCTTTATCATGCTAAGAGGAGCAGGAAAAAGCAAAAAATTTCAGAATTGCACCTTGCAATGCGGAGAAATTACTGTTTGTGCATTTACAATATTCATTGATTTTTGCCATTGAAAAACGTCCAGAAATGATTGAAGCTACTGACTGAATGAAAGGAGCTGGCATCTCACTCTCTTTGAATCTTGTTTATAATGCTAAGAGGAGCAGGAAAAAGCAAAAAATTTCAGAATAGCACCTTGCAATGCGAAGAAATTACTGTTTGTGCATTTACAATATTCATTGATTTTTGCCATTGAAAAACGTCCAGAAATGATTGAAGCTACTGACTGAATGAAAGGAGCTGGCATCTCACTCTCTTTGAATCTTCTTTATCATGCTAAGAGGAGCAGGAAAAAGCAAAAAATTTCAGAATAGCACCTTGCAATGCGGAGAAATTACTGTTTGTGCATTTACAATATTCATTGATTTTTGCCATTGAAAAACGTCCAGAAATGATTGAAGCTACTGACTGAATGAAAGGAGCTGGCATCTCACTCTCTTTGAATCTTCTTTATCATGCTAAGAGGAGCAGGAAAAAGCAAAACATTTCAGAATTGCACCTTGCAATGCGGAGAAATTACTGTTTGTGCATTTACAATATTCATTGATTTTTGCCATTGAAAAACATCATGTTATTCATATACCAGAAATGTTTGAAGCTACTGACTGAATGAAATTAGCTGGCATCTCACTCTCTTTGAATCTTCTTTATCATGCTAAGAGGAGCAGGAAAAAGCAAAACATTTCAGAATTGCACCTTGCAATGCGGAGAAATTACTGTTTGTGCATTTACAATATTCATTGATTTTTGCCATTGAAAAACATCATGTTATTCATATACCAGAAATGTTTGAAGCTACTGACTGAATGAAAGGAGCTGGCATCTCACTCTCTTTGAATCTTCTTTATCATGCTAAGAGGAGCAGGAAAAAGCAAAAAATTTCAGAATTGCACCTTGCAATGCGGAGAAATTACTGTTTGTGCATTTACAATATTCATTGATTTTTGCCATTGAAAAACGTCCAGAAATGATTGAAGCTACTGACTGAATGAAAGGAGCTGGCATCTCACTCTCTTTGAATCTTGTTTATAATGCTAAGAGGAGCAGGAAAAAGCAAAAAATTTCAGAATAGCACCTTGCAATGCGAAGAAATTACTGTTTGTGCATTTACAATATTCATTGATTTTTGCCATTGAAAAACGTCCAGAAATGATTGAAGCTACTGACTGAATGAAAGGAGCTGGCATCTCACTCTCTTTGAATCTTCTTTATCATGCTTAGAGGAGCAGGAAAAAGCAAAAAATTTCAGAATTGCACCTTGCAATGCGGAGAAATTACTGTTTGTGCATTTACAATATTCATTGATTTTTGCCATTGAAAAACATCATGTTATTCATATACCAGAAATGTTTGAAGCTACTGACTGAATGAAAGGAGCTGGCATCTCACTCTCTTTGAATCTTCTTTATCATGCTAAGAGGAGCAGGAAAAAGCAAAAAATTTCAGAATTGCACCTTGCAATGCGCAGAAATTACTGTTTGTGCATTTACAATATTCATTGATTTTTGTCATTGAAAAACGTCCAGAAATGATTGAAGCTACTGACTGAATGAAAAGAGCTGGCATCTCACTCTCTTTGAATCTTGTTTAACATGCTAAGAGGAGCAGGAAAAAGCAAAAAATTTCAGAATTGCACCTTGCAATGCGGAGAAATTACTGTTTGTGCATTTACAATATTCATTGATTTTTGCCATTGAAAAACATCATGTTATTCATATACCAGAAATGTTTGAAGCTACTGACTGAATGAAAGGAGCTGGCATCTCACTCTCTTTGAATCTTCTTTATCATGCTAAGAGGAGCAGGAAAAAGCAAAAAATTTCAGAATTGCACCTTGCAATGCGGAGAAATTACTGTTTGTGCATTTACAATATTCATTGATTTTTGCCATTGAAAAACGTCCAGAAATGATTGAAGCTACTGACTGAATGAAAGGAGCTGGCATCTCACTCTCTTTGAATCTTCTTTATCATGCTAAGAGGAGCAGGAAAAAGCAAAAAATTTCAGAATTGCACCTTGCAATGCGGAGAAATTACTGTTTGTGCATTTACAATATTCATTGATTTTTGCCATTGAAAAACATCATGTTATTCATATACCAGAAATGTTTGAAGCTACTGACTGAATGAAAGGAGCTGGCATCTCACTCTCTTTGAATCTTCTTTATCATGCTAAGAGGAGCAGGAAAAAGCAAAAAATTTCAGAATTGCACCTTGCAATGCGGAGAAATTACTGTTTGTGCATTTACAATATTCATTGATTTTTGCCATTGAAAAACGTCCAGAAATGATTGAAGCTACTGACTGAATGAAAGGAGCTGGCATCTCACTCTCTTTGAATCTTGTTTATAATGCTAAGAGGAGCAGGAAAAAGCAAAAAATTTCAGAATAGCACCTTGCAATGCGAAGAAATTACTGTTTGTGCATTTACAATATTCATTGATTTTTGCCATTGAAAAACGTCCAGAAATGATTGAAGCTACTGACTGAATGAAAGGAGCTGGCATCTCACTCTCTTTGAATCTTCTTTATCATGCTAAGAGGAGCAGGAAAAAGCAAAAAATTTCAGAATAGCACCTTGCAATGCGGAGAAATTACTGTTTGTGCATTTACAATATTCATTGATTTTTGCCATTGAAAAACGTCCAGAAATGATTGAAGCTACTGACTGAATGAAAGGAGCTGGCATCTCACTCTCTTTGAATCTTCTTTATCATGCTAAGAGGAGCAGGAAAAAGCAAAACATTTCAGAATTGCACCTTGCAATGGGGAGAAATTACTGTTTGTGCATTTACAATATTCATTGATTTTTGCCATTGAAAAACATCATGTTATTCATATACCAGAAATGTTTGAAGCTACTGACTGAATGAAAGGAGCTGGCATCTCACTCTCTTTGAATCTTCTTTATCATGCTAAGAGGAGCAGGAAAAAGCAAAACATTTCAGAATTGCACCTTGCAATGCGGAGAAATTACTGTTTGTGCATTTACAATATTCATTGATTTTTGCCATTGAAAAACATCATGTTATTCATATACCAGAAATGTTTGAAGCTACTGACTGAATGAAAGGAGCTGGCATCTCACTCTCTTTGAATCTTCTTTATCATGCTAAGAGGAGCAGGAAAAAGCAAAAAATTTCAGAATTGCACCTTGCAATGCGGAGAAATTACTGTTTGTGCATTTACAATATTCATTGATTTTTGCCATTGAAAAACGTCCAGAAATGATTGAAGCTACTGACTGAATGAAAGGAGCTGGCATCTCACTCTCTTTGAATCTTCTTTATCATGCTAAGAGGAGCAGGAAAAAGCAAAAAATTTCAGAATTGCACCTTGCAATGCGGAGAAATTACTGTTTGTGCATTTACAATATTCATTGATTTTTGCCATTGAAAAACATCATGTTATTCATATACCAGAAATGTTTGAAGCTACTGACTGAATGAAAGGAGCTGGCATCTCACTCTCTTTGAATCTTCTTTATCATGCTAAGAGGAGCAGGAAAAAGCAAAAAATTTCAGAATTGCACCTTGCAATGCGGAGAAATTACTGTTTGTGCATTTACAATATTCATTGATTTTTGCCATTGAAAAACGTCCAGAAATGATTGAAGCTACTGACTGAATGAAAGGAGCTGGCATCTCACTCTCTTTGAATCTTGTTTATAATGCTAAGAGGAGCAGGAAAAAGCAAAAAATTTCAGAATAGCACCTTGCAATGCGAAGAAATTACTGTTTGTGCATTTACAATATTCATTGATTTTTGCCATTGAAAAACGTCCAGAAATGATTGAAGCTACTGACTGAATGAAAGGAGCTGGCATCTCACTCTCTTTGAATCTTCTTTATCATGCTAAGAGGAGCAGGAAAAAGCAAAAAATTTCAGAATAGCACCTTGCAATGCGGAGAAATTACTGTTTGTGCATTTACAATATTCATTGATTTTTGCCATTGAAAAACGTCCAGAAATGATTGAAGCTACTGACTGAATGAAAGGAGCTGGCATCTCACTCTCTTTGAATCTTCTTTATCATGCTAAGAGGAGCAGGAAAAAGCAAAACATTTCAGAATTGCACCTTGCAATGGGGAGAAATTACTGTTTGTGCATTTACAATATTCATTGATTTTTGCCATTGAAAAACATCATGTTATTCATATACCAGAAATGTTTGAAGCTACTGACTGAATGAAAGGAGCTGGCATCTCACTCTCTTTGAATCTTCTTTATCATGCTAAGAGGAGCAGGAAAAAGCAAAACATTTCAGAATTGCACCTTGCAATGCGGAGAAATTACTGTTTGTGCATTTACAATATTCATTGATTTTTGCCATTGAAAAACATCATGTTATTCATATACCAGAAATGTTTGAAGCTACTGACTGAATGAAAGGAGCTGGCATCTCACTCTCTTTGAATCTTCTTTATCATGCTAAGAGGAGCAGGAAAAAGCAAAAAATTTCAGAATTGCACCTTGCAATGCGGAGAAATTACTGTTTGTGCATTTACAATATTCATTGATTTTTGCCATTGAAAAACGTCCAGAAATGATTGAAGCTACTGACTGAATGAAAGGAGCTGGCATCTCACTCTCTTTGAATCTTGTTTATAATGCTAAGAGGAGCAGGAAAAAGCAAAAAATTTCAGAATAGCACCTTGCAATGCGAAGAAATTACTGTTTGTGCATTTACAATATTCATTGATTTTTGCCATTGAAAAACGTCCAGAAATGATTGAAGCTACTGACTGAATGAAAGGAGCTGGCATCTCACTCTCTTTGAATCTTCTTTATCATGCTTAGAGGAGCAGGAAAAAGCAAAAAATTTCAGAATTGCACCTTGCAATGCGGAGAAATTACTGTTTGTGCATTTACAATATTCAATGATTTTTGCCATTGAAAAACGTCCAGAAATGATTGAAGCTACTGACTGAATGAAAGGAGCTGGCATCTCACTCTCTTTGAATCTTCTTTATCATGCTAAGAGGAGCAGGAAAAAGCAAAAAATTTCAGAATTGCACCTTGCAATGCGGAGAAATTACTGTTTGTGCATTTACAATATTCATTGATTTTTGCCATTGAAAAACATCATGTTATTCATATACCAGAAATGTTTGAAGCTACTGACTGAATGAAAGGAGCTGGCATCTCACTCTCTTTGAATCTTCTTTATCATGCTAAGAGGAGCAGGAAAAAGCAAAAAATTTCAGAATTGCACCTTGCAATGCGGAGAAATTACTGTTTGTGCATTTACAATATTCATTGATTTTTGCCATTGAAAAACGTCCAGAAATGATTGAAGCTACTGACTGAATGAAAGGAGCTGGCATCTCACTCTCTTTGAATCTTCTTTATCATGCTAAGAGGAGCAGGAAAAAGCAAAAAATTTCAGAATTGCACCTTGCAATGCGGAGAAATTACTGTTTGTGCATTTACAATATTCATTGAATTTTGCCATTGAAAAACATCATGTTATTCATATACCAGAAATGTTTGAAGCTACTGACTGAATGAAAGGAGCTGGCATCTCACTCTCTTTGAATCTTCTTTATCATGCTAAGAGGAGCAGGAAAAAGCAAAAAATTTCAGAATTGCACCTTGCAATGCGGAGAAATTACTGTTTGTGCATTTACAATATTCATTGATTTTTGCCATTGAAAAACGTCCAGAAATGATTGAAGCTACTGACTGAATGAAAGGAGCTGGCATCTCACTCTCTTTGAATCTTCTTTATCATGCTAAGAGGAGCAGGAAAAAGCAAAAAATTTCAGAATAGCACCTTGCAATGCGGAGAAATTACTGTTTGTGCATTTACAATATTCATTGATTTTTGCCATTGAAAAACGTCCAGAAATGATTGAAGCTACTGACTGAATGAAAGGAGCTGGCATCTCACTCTCTTTGAATCTTCTTTATCATGCTTAGAGGAGCAGGAAAAAGCAAAAAATTTCAGAATTGCACCTTGCAATGCGGAGAAATTACTGTTTGTGCATTTACAATATTCAATGATTTTTGCCATTGAAAAACGTCCAGAAATGATTGAAGCTACTGACTGAATGAAAGGAGCTGGCATCTCACTCTCTTTGAATCTTCTTTATCATGCTAAGAGGAGCAGGAAAAAGCAAAAAATTTCAGAATTGCACCTTGCAATGCGGAGAAATTACTGTTTGTGCATTTACAATATTCATTGATTTTTGCCATTGAAAAACATCATGTTATTCATATACCAGAAATGTTTGAAGCTACTGACTGAATGAAAGGAGCTGGCATCTCACTCTCTTTGAATCTTCTTTATCATGCTAAGAGGAGCAGGAAAAAGCAAAAAATTTCAGAATTGCACCTTGCAATGCGGAGAAATTACTCTTTGTGCATTTACAATATTCATTGATTTTTGCCATTGAAAAACGTCCAGAAATGATTAAAGCTACTGACTGAATGAAAGGAGCTGGCATCTCACTCTCTTTGAATCTTCTTTATCATGCTAAGAGGAGCAGGAAAAATCAAAAAATTTCAGAATTGCACCTTGCAATGCGGAGAAATTACTGTTTGTGCATTTACAATATTCATTGATTTTTGCCATTGAAAAACGTCCAGAAATGATTGAAGCTACTGACTGAATGAAAGGAGCTGGCATCTCACTCTCTTTGAATCTTCTTTATCATGCTAAGAGGAGCAGGAAAAAGCAAAACATTTCAGAATTGCACCTTGCAATGCGGAGAAATTACTGTTTGTGCATTTACAATATTCATTGATTTTTGCCATTGAAAAATATCATGTTATTCATATACCAGAAATGTTTGAAGCTACTGACTGAATGAAAGGAGCTGGCATCTCACTCTCTTTGAATCTTCTTTATCATGCTAAGAGGAGCAGGAAAAAGCAAAAAATTTCAGAATTGCACCTTGCAATGCGGAGAAATTACTGTTTGTGCATTTACAATATTCATTGATTTTTGCCATTGAAAAACATCCAGAAATGATTGAAGCTACTGACTGAATGAAAGGAGCTGGCATCTCACTCTCTTTGAATCTTGTTTATCATGCTAAGAGGAGCAGGAAAAAGCAAAAAAATTCAGAATTGCACCTTGCAATGCGGAGAAATTACTGTTTGTGCATTTACAATATTCATTGATTTTTGCCATTGAAAAACGTCCAGAAATGATTGAAGCTACTGACTGAATGAAAGGAGCTGGCATCTCACTCTCTTTGAATCTTCTTTATCATGCTAAGAGGAGCAGGAAAAAGCAAAAAATTTCAGAATTGCACCTTGCAATGCGGAGAAATTACTGTTTGTGCATTTACAATATTCATTGATTTTTGCCATTGAAAAACATCAAGTTATTCATATACCAGAAATGATTGAAGCTACTGACTGAATGAAAGGAGCTGGCATCTCACTCTCTTTGAATCTTCTTTATCATGCTAAGAGGAGCAGGAAAAAGCAAAAAATTTCAGAATTGCACCTTGCAATGCGGAGAAATTACTGTTTGTGCATTTACAATATTCATTGATTTTTGCCATTGAAAAATGTCCAGAAATGATTGAAGCTACTGACTGAATGAAAGGAGCTGGCATCTCACTCTCTTTGAATCTTCTTTATCATGCTAAGAGGAGCAGGAAAAAGCAAAAAATTTCAGAATTGCACCTTGAAATGCGGAGAAATTACTGTTTGTGCATTTACAATATTCATTGATTTTTGCCATTGAAAAACATCATGTTATTCATATACCAGAAATGTTTGAAGGTACTGACTGAATGAAAGGAGCTGGCATCTCACTCTCTTTGAATCTTCTTTATCATGCTAAGAGGAGCAGGAAAAAGCAAAAAATTTCAGAATTGCACCTTGCAATGCGGAGAAATTACTGTTTGTGCATTTACAATATTCATTGATTTTTGCCATTGAAAAACGTTGAGAAATGATTGAAGCTACTGACTGAATGAAAGGAGCTGGCATCTCACTCTCTTTGAATCTTGTTTATCATGCTAAGAGGAGCAGGAAAAAGCAAAAAATTTCAGAATTGCACCTTGCAATGCGGAGAAATTACTGTTTGTGCATTTACAATATTCATTGATTTTTGCCATTGAAAACTGTCCAGAAATGATTGAAGCTACTGACTGAATGAAAGGAGCTGGCATCTCACTCTCTTTGAATCTTCTTTATCATGCTAAGAGGAGCAGGAAAAAGCAAAAAATTTCAGAATTGCACCTTGCAATGCGGAGAAATTACTGTTTGTGCATTTACAATATTCATTGATTTTTGCCATTGAAAAACATCATGTTATTCATATACCAGAAATGATTGAAGCTACTGACTGAATGAAAGGAGCTGGCATCTCACTCTCTTTGAATCTTCTTTATCATGCTAAGAGGAGCAGGAAAAAGCAAAAAATTTCAGAATTGCACCTTGCAATGCGGAGAAATTACTGTTTGTGCATTTACAATATGCAATGATTTTTGCCATTGAAAAACGTCCAGAAATGATTGAAGCTACTGACTGAATGAAAGGAGCTGGCATCTCACTCTCTTTGAATCTTCTTTATCATGCTAAGAGGAGCAGGAAAAAGCAAAAAATTTCAGAATTGCACCTTGCAATGCGGAGAAATTACTGTTTGTGCATTTACAATATTCATTGATTTTTGCCATTGAAAACTGTCCAGAAATGATTGAAGCTACTGACTGAATGAAAGGAGCTGGCATCTCACTCTCTTTGAATCTTCTTTATCATGCTAAGAGGAGCAGGAAAAAGCAAAAAATTTCAGAATTGCACCTTGCAATGCGGAGAAATTACTGTTTGTGCATTTACAATATTCATTGATTTTTGCCATTGAAAAACATCATGTTATTCATATACCAGAAATGTTTGAAGCTACTGACTGAATGAAAGGAGCTGGCATCTCACTCTCTTTGAATCTTCTTTGTCATGCTAAGAGGAGCAGGAAAAAGCAAAAAATTTCAGAATTGCACCTTGCAATGCGGAGAAATTACTCTTTGTGCATTTACAATATTCATTGATTTTTGCCATTGAAAAACGTCCAGAAATGATTGAAGCTACTGACTGAATGAAAGGAGCTGGCATCTCACTCTCTTTGAATCTTGTTTATCATGCTAAGAGGAGCAGGAAAAAGCAAAAAATTTCAGAATTGCACCTTGCAATGCGGAGAAATTACTGTTTGTGCATTTACAATATTCATTGATTTTTGCCATTGAAAAACGTCCAGAAATGATTGAAGCTACTGACTGAATGAAAGGAGCTGGCATCTCACTCTCTTTGAATCTTCTTTATCATGCTAAGAGGAGCAGGAAAAAGCAAAAAATTTCAGAATTGCACCTTGCAATGCGGAGAAATTACTGTTTGTGCATTTACAATATTCATTGATTTTTGCCATTGAAAAACATCATGTTATTCATATACCAGAAATGATTGAAGCTACTGACTGAATGAAAGGAGCTGGCATCTCACTCTCTTTGAATCTTCTTTATCATGCTAAGAGGAGCAGGAAAAAGCAAAAAATTTCAGAATTGCACCTTGCAATGCGGAGAAATTACTGTTTGTGCATTTACAATATTCAATGATTTTTGCCATTGAAAAACGTCCAGAAATGATTGAAGCTATTGACTGAATGAAAGGAGCTGGCATCTCACTCTCTTTGAATCTTCTTTATCATGCTAAGAGGAGCAGGAAAAAGCAAAAAATTTCAGAATTGCACCTTGCAATGCGGAGAAATTACTGTTTGTGCATTTACAATATTCATTGATTTTTGCCATTGAAAACTGTCCAGAAATGATTGAAGCTACTGACTGAATGAAAGGAGCTGGCATCTCACTCTCTTTGAATCTTCTTTATCATGCTAAGAGGAGCAGGAAAAAGCAAAAAATTTCAGAATTGCACCTTGCAATGCGGAGAAATTACTGTTTGTGCATTTACAATATTCATTGATTTTTGCCATTGAAAAACATCATGTTATTCATATACCAGAAATGTTTGAAGCTACTGACTGAATGAAAGGAGCTGGCATCTCACTCTCTTTGAATCTTCTTTGTCATGCTAAGAGGAGCAGGAAAAAGCAAAAAATTTCAGAATTGCACCTTGCAATGCGGAGAAATTACTCTTTGTGCATTTACAATATTCATTGATTTTTGCCATTGAAAAACGTCCAGAAATGATTGAAGCTACTGACTGAATGAAAGGAGCTGGCATCTCACTCTCTTTGAATCTTGTTTATCATGCTAAGAGGAGCAGGAAAAAGCAAAAAATTTCAGAATTGCACCTTGCAATGCGGAGAAATTACTGTTTGTGCATTTACAATATTCATTGATTTTTGCCATTGAAAAACGTCCAGAAATGATTGAAGCTACTGACTGAATGAAAGGAGCTGGCATCTCACTCTCTTTGAATCTTCTTTATCATGCTAAGAGGAGCAGGAAAAAGCAAAAAATTTCAGAATTGCACCTTGCAATGCGGAGAAATTACTGTTTGTGCATTTACAATATTCATTGATTTTTGCCATTGAAAAACATCATGTTATTCATATACCAGAAATGATTGAAGCTACTGACTGAATGAAAGGAGCTGGCATCTCACTCTCTTTGAATCTTCTTTATCATGCTAAGAGGAGCAGGAAAAAGCAAAAAATTTCAGAATTGCACCTTGCAATGCGGAGAAATTACTGTTTGTGCATTTACAATATTCAATGATTTTTGCCATTGAAAAACGTCCAGAAATGATTGAAGCTACTGACTGAATGAAAGGAGCTGGCATCTCACTCTCTTTGAATCTTCTTTATCATGCTAAGAGGAGCAGGAAAAAGCAAAAAATTTCAGAATTGCACCTTGCAATGCGGAGAAATTACTGTTTGTGCATTTACAATATTCATTGATTTTTGCCATTGAAAAACATCATGTTATTCATATACCAGAAATGTTTGAAGCTACTGACTGAATGAAAGGAGCTGGCATCTCACTCTCTTTGAATCTTCTTTATCATGCTAAGAGGAGCAGGAAAAAGCAAAAAATTTCAGAATTGCACCTTGCAATGCGGAGAAATTACTCTTTGTGCATTTACAATATTCATTGATTTTTGCCATTGAAAAACGTCCAGAAATGATTGAAGCTACTGACTGAATGAAAGGAGCTGGCATCTCACTCTCTTTGAATCTTGTTTACCATGCTAAGAGGAGCAGGAAAAAGCAAAAAATTTCAGAATTGCACCTTGCAATGCGGAGAAATTACTGTTTGTGCATTTACAATATTCATTGATTTTTGCCATTGAAAAACGTCCAGAAATGATTGAAGCTACAGACTGAATGAAAGGAGCTGGCATCTCACTCTCTTTGAATCTTGTTTATCATGCTAAGAGGAGCAGGAAAAAGCAAAAAATTTCAGAATTGCACCTTGCAATGCGGAGAAATTACTGTTTGTGCATTTACAATATTCATTGATTTTTGCCATTGAAAAACGTCCAGAAATGATTGAAGCTACTGACTGAATGAAAAGAGCTGGCATCTCACTCTCTTTGAATCTTGTTTATCATGCTAAGAGGAGCAGGAAAAAGCAAAAAATTTCAGAATTGCACCTTGCAATGCGGAGAAATTACTGTTTGTGCATTTACAATATTCATTGATTTTTGCCATTGAAAACCGTCCAGAAATGATTGAAGCTACTTACTGAATGAAAGGAGCTGGCATCTCACTCTCTTTGAATCTTCTTTATCATGCTAAGAGGAGCAGGAAAAAGCAAAAAATTTCAGAATTGCACCTTGCAATGCGGAGAAATTACTGTTTGTGCATTTACAATATTCATTGATTTTTGCCATTGAAAAACGTCCAGAAATGATTGAAGCTACTGACTGAATGAAAGGAGCTGGCATCTCACTCTCTTTGAATCTTCTTTATCATGCTAAGAGGAGCAGGAAAAAGCAAAAAATTTCAGAATTGCACCTTGCAATGCGGAGAAATTACTGTTTGTGCATTTACAATATTCATTGATTTTTGCCATTGAAAAACATCATGTTATTCATATACCAGAAATGTTTGAAGCTACTGACTGAATGAAAGGAGCTGGCATCTCACTCTCTTTGAATCTTCTTTATCATGCTAAGAGGAGCAGGAAAAAGCAAAAAATTTCAGAATTGCACCTTGCAATGCGGAGAAATTACTGTTTGTGCATTTACAATATTCATTGATTTTTGCCATTGAAAAACGTCCAGAAATGATTGAAGCTACTGACTGAATGAAAGGAGCTGGCATCTCACTCTCTTTGAATCTTATTTATCATGCTAAGAGGAGCAGGAAAAAGCAAAAAATTTCAGAATTGCAACTTGCAATGCGGAGAAATTACTGTTTGTGCATTTACAATATTCATTGATTTTTGCCATTGAAAAACGTCCAGAAATGATTGAAGCTACTGACTGAATGAAAGGAGCTGGCATCTCACTCTCTTTGAATCTTCTTTATCATGCTTAGAGGAGCAGGAAAAAGCAAAAAATTTCAGAATTGCACCTTGCAATGCGGAGAAATTACTGTTTGTGCATTTACAATATTCATTGATTTTTGCCATTGAAAAACATCATGTTATTCATATACCAGAAATGTTTGAAGCTACTGACTGAATGAAAGGAGCTGGCATCTCACTCTCTTTGAATCTTCTTTATCATGCTAAGAGGAGCAGGAAAAAGCAAAAAATTTCAGAATTGCACCTTGCAATGCGGAGAAATTACTCTTTGTGCATTTACAATATTCATTGATTTTTGCCATTGAAAAACGTCCAGAAATGATTGAAGCTACTGACTGAATGAAAGGAGCTGGCATCTCACTCTCTTTGAATCTTCTTTATCATGCTAAGAGGAGCAGGAAAAAGCAAAAAATTTCAGAATTGCACCTTGCAATGCGGAGAAATTACTGTTTGTGCATTTACAATATTCATTGATTTTTGCCATTGAAAAACGTCCAGAAATGATTGAAGCTACTGACTGAATGAAAGGAGCTGGCATCTCACTCTCTTTGAATCTTCTTTATCATGCTAAGAGGAGCAGGAAAAAGCAAAAAATTTCAGAATTGCACCTTGCAATGCGGAGAAATTACTGTTTGTGCATTTACAATATTCATTGATTTTTGCCATTGAAAAACATCATGTTATTCATATACCAGAAATGTTTGAAGCTACTGACTGAATGAAAGGAGCTGGCATCTCACTCTCTTTGAATCTTCTTTATCATGCTAAGAGGAGCAGGAAAAAGCAAAAAATTTCAGAATTGCACCTTGCAATGCGGAGAAATTACTGTTTGTGCATTTACAATATTCATTGATTTTTGCCATTGAAAAACGTCCAGAAATGATTGAAGCTACTGACTGAATGAAAGGAGCTGGCATCTCACTCTCTTTGAATCTTCTTTATCATGCTAAGAGGAGCAGGAAAAAGCAAAAAAATTCAGAATTGCACCTTGCAATGCGGAGAAATTACTGTTTGTGCATTTACAATATTCATTGATTTTTGCCATTGAAAAACGTCCAGAAATGATTGAAGCTACTGACTGAATGAAAGGAGCTGGCATCTCACTCTCTTTGAATCTTGTTTATCATGCTAAGAGGAGCAGGAAAAAGCAAAAAATTTCAGAATTGCACCTTGCAATGCGGAGAAATTACTGTTTGTGCATTTACAATATTCATTGATTTTTGCCATTGAAAAACGTCCAGAAATGATTGAAGCTACTGACTGAATGAAAAGAGCTGGCATCTCACTCTCTTTGAATCTTGTTTATCATGCTAAGAGGAGCAGGAAAAAGCAAAAAATTTCAGAATTGCACCTTGCAATGCGGAGAAATTACTGTTTGTGCATTTACAATATTCATTGATTTTTGCCATTGAAAAACATCATGTTATTCATATACCAGAAATGTTTGAAGCTACTGACTGAATGAAAGGAGCTGGCATCTCACTCTCTTTGAATCTTCTTTATCATGCTAAGAGGAGCAGGAAAAAGCAAAAAATTTCAGAATTGCACCTTGCAATGCGGAGAAATTACTGTTTGTGCATTTACAATATTCATTGATTTTTGCCATTGAAAAACGTCCAGAAATGATTGAAGCTACTGACTGAATGAAAGGAGCTGGCATCTCACTCTCTTTGAATCTTCTTTATCATGCTAAGAGGAGCAGGAAAAAGCAAAAAATTTCAGAATTGCACCTTGCAATGCGGAGAAATTACTGTTTGTGCATTTACAATATTCATTGATTTTTGCCATTGAAAAACATCATGTTATTCATATACCAGAAATGTTTGAAGCTGCTGACTGAATGAAAGGAGCTGGCATCTCACTCTCTTTGAATCTTATTTATCATGCTAAGAGGAGCAGGAAAAAGCAAAAAATTTCAGAATTGCACCTTGCAATGCGGAGAAATTACTGTTTGTGCATTTACAATATTCATTGATTTTTGCCATTGAAAAACGTCCAGAAATGATTGAAGCTACTGACTGAATGAAAGGAGCTGGCATCTCACTCTCTTTGAATCTTGTTTATCATGCTAAGAGGAGCAGGAAAAAGCAAAAAATTTCAGAATTGCACCTTGCAATGCGGAGAAATTACTGTTTGTGCATTTACAATATTCATTGATTTTTGCCATTGAAAAACGTCCAGAAATGATTGAAGCTACTGACTGAATGAAAGGAGCTGGCATCTCACTCTCTTTGAATCTTCTTTATCATGCTTAGAGGAGCAGGAAAAAGCAAAAAATTTCAGAATTGCACCTTGCAATGCGGAGAAATTACTGTTTGTGCATTTACAATATTCAATGATTTTTGCCATTGAAAAACGTCCAGAAATGATTGAAGCTACTGACTGAATGAAAGGAGCTGGCATCTCACTCTCTTTGAATCTTCTTTATCATGCTAAGAGGAGCAGGAAAAAGCAAAAAATTTCAGAATTGCACCTTGCAATGCGGAGAAATTACTGTTTGTGCATTTACAATATTCATTGATTTTTGCCATTGAAAAACGTCCAGAAATGATTGAAGCTACTGACTGAATGAAAGGAGCTGGCATCTCACTCTCTTTGAATCTTCTTTATCATGCTAAGAGGAGCAGGAAAAAGCAAAACATTTCAGAATTGCACCTTGCAATGCGGAGAAATTACTGTTTGTGCATTTACAATATTCATTGATTTTTGCCATTGAAAAACATCATGTTATTCATATACCAGAAATGTTTGAAGCTACTGACTGAATGAAAGGAGCTGGCATCTCACTCTCTTTGAATCTTCTTTATCATGCTAAGAGGAGCAGGAAAAAGCAAAAAATTTCAGAATTGCACCTTGCAATGCGGAGAAATTACTGTTTGTGCATTTACAATATTCATTGATTTTTGCCATTGAAAAACGTCCAGAAATGATTAAAGCTACTGACTGAATGAAAGGAGCTGGCATCTCACTCTCTTTGAATCTTGTTTATCATGCTAAGAGGAGCAGGAAAAAGCAAAAAATTTCAGAATTGCACCTTGCAATGCGGAGAAATTACTGTTTGTGCATTTACAATATTCATTGATTTTTGCCATTGAAAAACGTCCAGAAATGATTGAAGCTACTGACTGAATGAAAGGAGCTGGCATCTCACTCTCTTTGAATCTTCTTTATCATGCTAAGAGGAGCAGGAAAAAGCAAAAAATTTCAGAATTGCACCTTGCAATGCGGAGAAATTACTGTTTGTGCATTTACAATATTCATTGATTTCTGCCATTGAAAAACATCATGTTATTCATATACCAGAAATGATTGAAGCTACTGACTGAATGAAAGGAGCTGGCATCTCACTCTCTTTGAATCTTCTTTATCATGCTAAGAGGAGCAGGAAAAAGCAAAAAATTTCAGAATTGCACCTTGCAATGCGGAGAAATTACTGTTTGTGCATTTACAATATTCAATGATTTTTGCCATTGAAAAACGTCCAGAAATGATTGAAGCTACTGACTGAATGAAAGGAGCTGGCATCTCACTCTCTTTGAATCTTCTTTATCATGCTAAGAGGAGCAGGAAAAAGCAAAAAATTTCAGAATTGCACCTTGCAATGCGGAGAAATTACTGTTTGTGCATTTACAATATTCACTGATTTTTGCCATTGAAAAACATCATGTTATTCATATACCAGAAATGTTTGAAGCTACTGACTGAATGAAAGGAGCTGGCATCTCACTCTCTTTGAATCTTGTTTATCATGCTAAGAGGAGCAGGAAAAAGCAAAAAATTTCAGAATTGCACCTTGCAATGCGGAGAAATTACTGTTTGTGCATTTACAATATTCATTGATTTTTGCCATTGAAAAACGTCCAGAAATGATTGAAGCTACTGACTGAATGAAAGGAGCTGGCATCTCACTCTCTTTGAATCTTCTTTATCATGCTTAGAGGAGCAGGAAAAAGCAAAAAATTTCAGAATTGCACCTTGCAATGCGGAGAAATTACTGTTTGTGCATTTACAATATTCAATGATTTTTGCCATTGAAAAACGTCCAGAAATGATTGAAGCTACTGACTGAATGAAAGGAGCTGGCATCACACTCTCTTTGAATCTTCTTTATCATGCTAAGAGGAGCAGGAAAAAGCAAAAAATTTCAGAATTGCACCTTGCAATGCGGAGAAATTACTGTTTGTGCATTTACAATATTCATTGATTTTTGCCATTGAAAAACATCATGTTATTCATATACCAGAAATGTTTGAAGCTACTGACTGAATGAAAGGAGCTGGCATCTCACTCTCTTTGAATCTTCTTTATCATGCTAAGAGGAGCAGGAAAAAGCAAAAAATTTCAGAATTGCACCTTGCAATGCGGAGAAATTACTGTTTGTGCATTTACAATATTCATTGATTTTTGCCATTGAAAAACGTCCAGAAATGATTAAAGCTACTGACTGAATGAAAGGAGCTGGCATCTCACTCTCTTTGAATCTTGTTTATCATGCTAAGAGGAGCAGGAAAAAGCAAAAAATTTCAGAATTGCACCTTGCAATGCGGAGAAATTACTGTTTGTGCATTTACAATATTCATTGATTTTTGCCATTGAAAAACGTCCAGAAATGATTGAAGCTACTGACTGAATGAAAGGAGCTGGCATCTCACTCTCTTTGAATCTTCTTTATCATGCTAAGAGGAGCAGGAAAAAGCAAAAAATTTCAGAATTGCACCTTGCAATGCGGAGAAATTACTGTTTGTGCATTTACAATATTCATTGATTTTTGCCATTGAAAAACATCATGTTATTCATATACCAGAAATGATTGAAGCTACTGACTGAATGAAAGGAGCTGGCATCTCACTCTCTTTGAATCTTCTTTATCATGCTAAGAGGAGCAGGAAAAAGCAAAAAATTTCAGAATTGCACCTTGCAATGCGGAGAAATTACTGTTTGTGCATTTACAATATTCAATGATTTTTGCCATTGAAAAACGTCCAGAAATGATTGAAGCTACTGACTGAATGAAAGGAGCTGGCATCTCACTCTCTTTGAATCTTCTTTATCATGCTAAGAGGAGCAGGAAAAAGCAAAAAATTTCAGAATTGCACCTTGCAATGCGGAGAAATTACTGTTTGTGCATTTACAATATTCATTGATTTTTGCCATTGAAAAACATCATGTTATTCATATACCAGAAATGTTTGAAGCTACTGACTGAATGAAAGGAGCTGGCATCTCACTCTCTTTGAATCTTGTTTATCATGCTAAGAGGAGCAGGAAAAAGCAAAAAATTTCAGAATTGCACCTTGCAATGCGGAGAAATTACTGTTTGTGCATTTACAATATTCATTGATTTTTGCCATTGAAAAACGTCCAGAAATGATTGAAGCTACTGACTGAATGAAAGGAGCTGGCATCTCACTCTCTTTGAATCTTCTTTATCATGCTAAGAGGAGCAGGAAAAAGCAAAAAATTTCAGAATTGCACCTTGCAATGCGGAGAAATTACTGTTTGTGCATTTACAATATTCATTGATTTTTGCCATTGAAAAACGTCCAGAAATGATTGAAGCTACTGACTGAATGAAAGGAGCTGGCATCTCACTTTCTTTGAATCTTCTTTATCATGCTAAGAGGAGCAGGAAAAAGCAAAACATTTCAGAATTGCACCTTGCAATGCGGAGAAATTACTGTTTGTGCATTTACAATATTCATTTATTTTTGCCATTGAAAAACATCATGTTATTCATATACCAGAAATGTTTGAAGCTACTGACTGAATGAAAGGAGCTGGCATCTCACTCTCTTTGAATCTTCTTTATCATGCTTAGAGGAGCAGGAAAAAGCAAAAAATTTCAGAATTGCACCTTGCAATGCGGAGAAATTACTGTTTGTGCATTTACAATATTCAATGATTTTTGCCATTGAAAAACGTCCAGAAATGATTGAAGCTACTGACTGAATGAAAGGAGCTGGCATCACACTCTCTTTGAATCTTCTTTATCATGCTAAGAGGAGCAGGAAAAAGCAAAAAATTTCAGAATTGCACCTTGCAATGCGGAGAAATTACTGTTTGTGCATTTACAATATTCATTGATTTTTGCCATTGAAAAACATCATGTTATTCATATACCAGAAATGTTTGAAGCTACTGACTGAATGAAAGGAGCTGGCATCTCACTCTCTTTGAATCTTCTTT
Source organism: Phyllobates terribilis (assembly GCF_046119375.1). Taxonomy (NCBI): domain Eukaryota; kingdom Metazoa; phylum Chordata; class Amphibia; order Anura; family Dendrobatidae; genus Phyllobates; species Phyllobates terribilis. The sequence continues at coordinate 29,756 of NW_027365663.1, read as the reverse complement.
ATCATGCTAAGAGGAGCAGGAAAAAGCAAAAAATTTCAGAATTGCACCTTGCAATGCGGAGAAATTACTGTTTGTGCATTTACAATATTCATTGATTTTTGCCATTGAAAAACGTCCAGAAATGATTAAAGCTACTGACTGAATGAAAGGAGCTGGCATCTCACTCTCTTTGAATCTTGTTTATCATGCTAAGAGGAGCAGGAAAAAGCAAAAAATTTCAGAATTGCACCTTGCAATGCGGAGAAATTACTGTTTGTGCATTTACAATATTCATTGATTTTTGCCATTGAAAAACGTCCAGAAATGATTGAAGCTACTGACTGAATGAAAGGAGCTGGCATCTCACTCTCTTTGAATCTTCTTTATCATGCTAAGAGGAGCAGGAAAAAGCAAAAAATTTCAGAATTGCACCTTGCAATGCGGAGAAATTACTGTTTGTGCATTTACAATATTCATTGATTTTTGCCATTGAAAAACATCATGTTATTCATATACCAGAAATGATTGAAGCTACTGACTGAATGAAAGGAGCTGGCATCTCACTCTCTTTGAATCTTCTTTATCATGCTAAGAGGAGCAGGAAAAAGCAAAAAATTTCAGAATTGCACCTTGCAATGCGGAGAAATTACTGTTTGTGCATTTACAATATTCAATGATTTTTGCCATTGAAAAACGTCCAGAAATGATTGAAGCTACTGACTGAATGAAAGGAGCTGGCATCTCACTCTCTTTGAATCTTCTTTATCATGCTAAGAGGAGCAGGAAAAAGCAAAAAATTTCAGAATTGCACCTTGCAATGCGGAGAAATTACTGTTTGTGCATTTACAATATTCATTGATTTTTGCCATTGAAAAACATCATGTTATTCATATACCAGAAATGTTTGAAGCTACTGACTGAATGAAAGGAGCTGGCATCTCACTCTCTTTGAATCTTGTTTATCATGCTAAGAGGAGCAGGAAAAAGCAAAAAATTTCAGAATTGCACCTTGCAATGCGGAGAAATTACTGTTTGTGCATTTACAATATTCATTGATTTTTGCCATTGAAAAACGTCCAGAAATGATTGAAGCTACTGACTGAATGAAAGGAGCTGGCATCTCACTCTCTTTGAATCTTCTTTATCATGCTAAGAGGAGCAGGAAAAAGCAAAAAATTTCAGAATTGCACCTTGCAATGCGGAGAAATTACTGTTTGTGCATTTACAATATTCATTGATTTTTGCCATTGAAAAACGTCCAGAAATGATTGAAGCTACTGACTGAATGAAAGGAGCTGGCATCTCACTCTCTTTGAATCTTCTTTATCATGCTAAGAGGAGCAGGAAAAAGCAAAACATTTCAGAATTGCACCTTGCAATGCGGAGAAATTACTGTTTGTGCATTTACAATATTCATTTATTTTTGCCATTGAAAAACATCATGTTATTCATATACCAGAAATGTTTGAAGCTACTGACTGAATGAAAGGAGCTGGCATCTCACTCTCTTTGAATCTTCTTTATCATGCTAAAAGGAGCAGGAAAAAGCAAAAAATTTCAGAATTGCACCTTGCAATGCGGAGAAATTACTGTTTGTGCATTTACAATATTCATTGATTTTTGCCATTGAAAAACGTCCAGAAATGATTAAAGCTACTGACTGAATGAAAGGAGCTGGCATCTCACTCTCTTTGAATCTTGTTTATCATGCTAAGAGGAGCAGGAAAAAGCAAAAAATTTCAGAATTGCACGTTGCAATGCGGAGAAATTACTGTTTGTGCATTTACAATATTCATTGATTTTTGCCATTGAAAAACGTCCAGAAATGATTGAAGCTACTGACTGAATGAAGGGAGCTGGCATCTCACTCTCTTTGAATCTTCTTTATCATGCTAAGAGGAGCAGGTAAAAGCAAAAAATTTCAGAATTGCACCTTGCAATGCGGAGAAATTACTGTTTGTGCATTTACAATATTCATTGATTTTTGCCATTGAAAAACATCATGTTATTCATATACCAGAAATGATTGAAGCTACTGACTGAATGAAAGGAGCTGGCATCTCACTCTCTTTGAATCTTCTTTATCATGCTAAGAGGAGCAGGAAAAAGCAAAAAATTTCAGAATTGCACCTTGCAATGCGGAGAAATTACTGTTTGTGCATTTACAATATTCAATGATTTTTGCCATTGAAAAACGTCCAGAAATGATTGAAGCTACTGACTGAATGAAAGGAGCTGGCATCTCACTCTCTTTGAATCTTCTTTATCATGCTAAGAGGAGCAGGAAAAAGCAAAAAATTTCAGAATTGCACCTTGCAATGCGGAGAAATTACTGTTTGTGCATTTACAATATTCATTGATTTTTGCCATTGAAAAACATCATGTTATTCATATACCAGAAATGTTTGAAGCTACTGACTGAATGAAAGGAGCTGGCATCTCACTCTCTTTGAATCTTCTTTATCATGCTAAGAGGAGCAGGAAAAAGCAAAAAATTTCAGAATTGCACCTTGCAATGCGGAGAAATTACTCTTTGTGCATTTACAATATTCATTGATTTTTGCCATTGAAAAACGTCCAGAAATGATTGAAGCTACTGACTGAATGAAAGGTGCTGGCATCTCACTCTCTTTGAATCTTCTTTATCATGCTAAGAGGAGCAGGAAAAAGCAAAAAATTTCAGAATTGCACCTTGCAATGCGGAGAAATTACTGTTTGTGCATTTACAATATTCATTGATTTTTGCCATTGAAAAATGTCCAGAAATGATTGAAGCTACTGACTGAATGAAAGGAGCTGGCATCTCACTCTCTTTGAATCTTCTTTATCATGCTAAGAGGAGCAGGAAAAAGCAAAAAATTTCAGAATTGCACCTTGCAATGCGGAGAAATTACTGTTTGTGCATTTACAATATTCATTGATTTTTGCCATTGAAAAACATCATGTTATTCATATACCAGAAATGTTTGAAGCTACTGACTGAATGAAAGGAGCTGGCATCTCACTCTCTTTGAATCTTCTTTATCATGCTAAGAGGAGCAGGAAAAAGCAAAAAATTTCAGAATTGCACCTTGCAATGCGGAGAAATTACTCTTTGTGCATTTACAATATTCATTGATTTTTGCCATTGAAAAACGTCCAGAAATGATTGAAGCTACTGACTGAATGAAAGGAGCTGGCATCTCACTCTCTTTGAATCTTCTTTATCATGCTAAGAGGAGCAGGAAAAAGCAAAAAATTTCAGAATTGCACCTTGCAATGCGGAGAAATTACTGTTTGTGCATTTACAATATTCATTGATTTTTGCCATTGAAAAACATCATGTTATTCATATACCAGAAATGATTGAAGCTACTGACTGAATGAAAGGAGCTGGCATCTCACTCTCTTTGAATCTTCTTTATCATGCTAAGAGGAGCAGGAAAAAGCAAAAAATTTCAGAATTGCACCTTGCAATGCGGAGAAATTACTGTTTGTGCATTTACAATATTCAATGATTTTTGCCATTGAAAAACGTCCAGAAATGATTGAAGCTACTGACTGAATGAAAGGAGCTGGCATCTCACTCTCTTTGAATCTTCTTTATCATGCTAAGAGGAGCAGGAAAAAGCAAAAAATTTCAGAATTGCACCTTGCAATGCGGAGAAATTACTGTTTGTGCATTTACAATATTCACTGATTTTTGCCATTGAAAAACATCATGTTATTCATATACCAGAAATGTTTGAAGCTACTGACTGAATGAAAGGAGCTGGCATCTCACTCTCTTTGAATCTTGTTTATCATGCTAAGAGGAGCAGGAAAAAGCAAAAAATTTCAGAATTGCACCTTGCAATGCGGAGAAATTACTGTTTGTGCATTTACAATATTCATTGATTTTTGCCATTGAAAAACGTCCAGAAATGATTGAAGCTACTGACTGAATGAAAGGAGCTGGCATCTCACTCTCTTTGAATCTTCTTTATCATGCTTAGAGGAGCAGGAAAAAGCAAAAAATTTCAGAATTGCACCTTGCAATGCGGAGAAATTACTGTTTGTGCATTTACAATATTCAATGATTTTTGCCATTGAAAAACGTCCAGAAATGATTGAAGCTACTGACTGAATGAAAGGAGCTGGCATCTCACTCTCTTAGAATCTTCTTTATCATGCTAAGAGGAGCAGGAAAAAGCAAAAAATTTCAGAATTGCACCTTGCAATGCGGAGAAATTACTGTTTGTGCATTTACAATATTCATTGATTTTTGCCATTGAAAAACATCATGTTATTCATATACCAGAAATGTTTGAAGCTACTGACTGAATGAAAGGAGCTGGCATCTCACTCTCTTTGAATCTTCTTTATCATGCTAAGAGGAGCAGGAAAAAGCAAAAAATTTCAGAATTGCACCTTGCAATGCGGAGAAATTACTGTTTGTGCATTTACAATATTCATTGATTTTTGCCATTGAAAAACGTCCAGAAATGATTAAAGCTACTGACTGAATGAAAGGAGCTGGCATCTCACTCTCTTTGAATCTTGTTTATCATGCTAAGAGGAGCAGGAAAAAGCAAAAAATTTCAGAATTGCACCTTGCAATGCGGAGAAATTACTGTTTGTGCATTTACAATATTCATTGATTTTTGCCATTGAAAAACGTCCAGAAATGATTGAAGCTACTGACTGAATGAAAGGAGCTGGCATCTCACTCTCTTTGAATCTTCTTTATCATGCTAAGAGGAGCAGGAAAAAGCAAAAAATTTCAGAATTGCACCTTGCAATGCGGAGAAATTACTGTTTGTGCATTTACAATATTCATTGATTTTTGCCATTGAAAAACATCATGTTATTCATATACCAGAAATGATTGAAGCTACTGACTGAATGAAAGGAGCTGGCATCTCACTCTCTTTGAATCTTCTTTATCATGCTAAGAGGAGCAGGAAAAAGCAAAAAATTTCAGAATTGCACCTTGCAATGCGGAGAAATTACTGTTTGTGCATTTACAATATTCAATGATTTTTGCCATTGAAAAACGTCCAGAAATGATTGAAGCTACTGACTGAATGAAAGGAGCTGGCATCTCACTCTCTTTGAATCTTCTTTATCATGCTAAGAGGAGCAGGAAAAAGCAAAAAATTTCAGAATTGCACCTTGCAATGCGGAGAAATTACTGTTTGTGCATTTACAATATTCATTGATTTTTGCCATTGAAAAACATCATGTTATTCATATACCAGAAATGTTTGAAGCTACTGACTGAATGAAAGGAGCTGGCATCTCACTCTCTTTGAATCTTGTTTATCATGCTAAGAGGAGCAGGAAAAAGCAAAAAATTTCAGAATTGCACCTTGCAATGCGGAGAAATTACTGTTTGTGCATTTACAATATTCATTGATTTTTGCCATTGAAAAACGTCCAGAAATGATTGAAGCTACTGACTGAATGAAAGGAGCTGGCATCTCACTCTCTTTGAATCTTCTTTATCATGCTAAGAGGAGCAGGAAAAAGCAAAAAATTTCAGAATTGCACCTTGCAATGCGGAGAAATTACTGTTTGTGCATTTACAATATTCATTGATTTTTGCCATTGAAAAACGTCCAGAAATGATTGAAGCTACTGACTGAATGAAAGGAGCTGGCATCTCACTCTCTTTGAATCTTCTTTATCATGCTAAGAGGAGCAGGTAAAAGCAAAAAATTTCAGAATTGCACCTTGCAATGCGGAGAAATTACTGTTTGTGCATTTACAATATTCATTGATTTTTGCCATTGAAAAACATCATGTTATTCATATACCAGAAATGATTGAAGCTACTGACTGAATGAAAGGAGCTGGCATCTCACTCTCTTTGAATCTTCTTTATCATGCTAAGAGGAGCAGGAAAAAGCAAAAAATTTCAGAATTGCACCTTGCAATGCGGAGAAATTACTGTTTGTGCATTTACAATATTCAATGATTTTTGCCATTGAAAAACGTCCAGAAATGATTGAAGCTACTGACTGAATGAAAGGAGCTGGCATCTCACTCTCTTTGAATCTTCTTTATCATGCTAAGAGGAGCAGGAAAAAGCAAAAAATTTCAGAATTGCACCTTGCAATGCGGAGAAATTACTGTTTGTGCATTTACAATATTCATTGATTTTTGCCATTGAAAAACATCATGTTATTCATATACCAGAAATGTTTGAAGCTACTGACTGAATGAAAGGAGCTGGCATCTCACTCTCTTTGAATCTTCTTTATCATGCTAAGAGGAGCAGGAAAAAGCAAAAAATTTCAGAATTGCACCTTGCAATGCGGAGAAATTACTCTTTGTGCATTTACAATATTCATTGATTTTTGCCATTGAAAAACGTCCAGAAATGATTGAAGCTACTGACTGAATGAATGGAGCTGGCATCTCACTGTCTTTGAATCTTCTTTATCATGCTAAGAGGAGCAGGAAAAAGCAAAAAATTTCAGAATTGCACCTTGCAATGCGGAGAAATTACTGTTTGTGCATTTACAATATTCATTGATTTTTGCCATTGAAAAATGTCCAGAAATGATTGAAGCTACTGACTGAATGAAAGGAGCTGGCATCTCACTCTCTTTGAATCTTCTTTATCATGCTAAGAGGAGCAGGAAAAAGCAAAAAATTTCAGAATTGCACCTTGCAATGCGGAGAAATTACTGTTTGTGCATTTACAATATTCATTGATTTTTGCCATTGAAAAACATCATGTTATTCATATACCAGAAATGTTTGAAGCTACTGACTGAATGAAAGGAGCTGGCATCTCACTCTCTTTGAATCTTCTTTATCATGCTAAGAGGAGCAAGAAAAAGCAAAAAATTTCAGAATTGCACCTTGCAATGCGGAGAAATTACTCTTTGTGCATTTACAATATTCATTGATTTTTGCCATTGAAAAACGTCCAGAAATGATTGAAGCTACTGACTGAATGAAAGGAGCTGGCATCTCACTCTCTTTGAATCTTCTTTATCATGCTAAGAGGAGCAGGAAAAAGCAAAACATTTCAGAATTGCACCTTGCAATGCGGAGAAATTACTGTTTGTGCATTTACAATATTCATTGATTTTTGCCATTGAAAAACATCATGTTATTCATATACCAGAAATGTTTGAAGCTACTGACTGAATGAAAGGAGCTGGCATCTCACTCTCTTTGAATCTTCTTTATCATGCTAAGAGGAGCAGGAAAAAGCAAAAAATTTCAGAATTGCACCTTGCAATGCGGAGAAATTACTGTTTGTGCATTTACAATATTCATTGATTTTTGCCATTGAAAAACGTCCAGAAATGATTGAAGCTACTGACTGAATGAAAGGAGCTGGCATCTCACTCTCTTTGAATCTTCTTTATCATGCTAAGAGGAGCAGGAAAAAGCAAAACATTTCAGAATTGCACCTTGCAATGCGGAGAAATTACTGTTTGTGCATTTACAATATTCATTGATTTTTGCCATTGAAAAACATCATGTTATTCATATACCAGAAATGTTTGAAGCTACTGACTGAATGAAAGGAGCTGGCATCTCACTCTCTTTGAATCTTCTTTATCATGCTAAGAGGAGCAGGAAAAAGCAAAAAATTTCAGAATTGCACCTTGCAATGCGGAGAAATTACTGTTTGTGCATTTACAATATTCATTGATTTTTGCCATTGAAAAACGTCCAGAAATGATTAAAGCTACTGACTGAATGAAAGGAGCTGGCATCTCACTCTCTTTGAATCTTGTTTATCATGCTAAGAGGAGCAGGAAAAAGCAAAAAATTTCAGAATTGCACCTTGCAATGCGGAGAAATTACTGTTTGTGCATTTACAATATTCATTGATTTTTGCCATTGAAAAACGTCCAGAAATGATTGAAGCTACTGACTGAATGAAAGGAGCTGGCATCTCACTCTCTTTGAATCTTCTTTATCATGCTAAGAGGAGCAGGAAAAAGCAAAAAATTTCAGAATTGCACCTTGCAATGCGGAGAAATTACTGTTTGTGCATTTACAATATTCATTGATTTTTGCCATTGAAAAACATCATGTTATTCATATACCAGAAATGATTGAAGCTACTGACTGAATGAAAGGAGCTGGCATCTCACTCTCTTTGAATCTTCTTTATCATGCTAAGAGGAGCAGGAAAAAGCAAAAAATTTCAGAATTGCACCTTGCAATGCGGAGAAATTACTGTTTGTGCATTTACAATATTCAATGATTTTTGCCATTGAAAAACGTCCAGAAATGATTGAAGCTACTGACTGAATGAAAGGAGCTGGCATCTCACTCTCTTTGAATCTTCTTTATCATGCTAAGAGGAGCAGGAAAAAGCAAAAAATTTCAGAATTGCACCTTGCAATGCGGAGAAATTACTGTTTGTGCATTTACAATATTCATTGATTTTTGCCATTGAAAAACATCATGTTATTCATATACCAGAAATGTTTGAAGCTACTGACTGAATGAAAGGAGCTGGCATCTCACTCTCTTTGAATCTTGTTTATCATGCTAAGAGGAGCAGGAAAAAGCAAAAAATTTCAGAATTGCACCTTGCAATGCGGAGAAATTACTGTTTGTGCATTTACAATATTCATTGATTTTTGCCATTGAAAAACGTCCAGAAATGATTGAAGCTACTGACTGAATGAAAGGAGCTGGCATCTCACTCTCTTTGAATCTTCTTTATCATGCTTAGAGGAGCAGGAAAAAGCAAAAAATTTCAGAATTGCACCTTGCAATGCGGAGAAATTACTGTTTGTGCATTTACAATATTCAATGATTTTTGCCATTGAAAAACGTCCAGAAATGATTGAAGCTACTGACTGAATGAAAGGAGCTGGCATCTCACTCTCTTTGAATCTTCTTTATCATGCTAAGAGGAGCAGGAAAAAGCAAAAAATTTCAGAATTGCACCTTGCAATGCGGAGAAATTACTGTTTGTGCATTTACAATATTCATTGATTTTTGCCATTGAAAAACATCATGTTATTCATATACCAGAAATGTTTGAAGCTACTGACTGAATGAAAGGAGCTGGCATCTCACTCTCTTTGAATCTTCTTTATCATGCTAAGAGGAGCAGGAAAAAGCAAAAAATTTCAGAATTGCACCTTGCAATGCGGAGAAATTACTGTTTGTGCATTTACAATATTCATTGATTTTTGCCATTGAAAAACGTCCAGAAATGATTAAAGCTACTGACTGAATGAAAGGAGCTGGCATCTCACTCTCTTTGAATCTTGTTTATCATGCTAAGAGGAGCAGGAAAAAGCAAAAAATTTCAGAATTGCACCTTGCAATGCGGAGAAATTACTGTTTGTGCATTTACAATATTCATTGATTTTTGCCATTGAAAAACGTCCAGAAATGATTGAAGCTACTGACTGAATGAAAGGAGCTGGCATCTCACTCTCTTTGAATCTTCTTTATCATGCTAAGAGGAGCAGGAAAAAGCAAAAAATTTCAGAATTGCACCTTGCAATGCGGAGAAATTACTGTTTGTGCATTTACAATATTCATTGATTTTTGCCATTGAAAAACATCATGTTATTCATATACCAGAAATGATTGAAGCTACTGACTGAATGAAAGGAGCTGGCATCTCACTCTCTTTGAATCTTCTTTATCATGCTAAGAGGAGCAGGAAAAAGCAAAAAATTTCAGAATTGCACCTTGCAATGCGGAGAAATTACTGTTTGTGCATTTACAATATTCAATGATTTTTGCCATTGAAAAACGTCCAGAAATGATTGAAGCTACTGACTGAATGAAAGGAGCTGGCATCTCACTCTCTTTGAATCTTCTTTATCATGCTAAGAGGAGCAGGAAAAAGCAAAAAATTTCAGAATTGCACCTTGCAATGCGGAGAAATTACTGTTTGTGCATTTACAATATTCATTGATTTTTGCCATTGAAAAACATCATGTTATTCATATACCAGAAATGTTTGAAGCTACTGACTGAATGAAAGGAGCTGGCATCTCACTCTCTTTGAATCTTGTTTATCATGCTAAGAGGAGCAGGAAAAAGCAAAAAATTTCCGAATTGCACCTTGCAATGCGGAGAAATTACTGTTTGTGCATTTACAATATTCATTGATTTTTGCCATTGAAAAACGTCCAGAAATGATTGAAGCTACTGACTGAATGAAAGGAGCTGGCATCTCACTCTCTTTGAATCTTCTTTATCATGCTTAGAGGAGCAGGAAAAAGCAAAAAATTTCAGAATTGCACCTTGCAATGCGGAGAAATTACTGTTTGTGCATTTACAATATTCAATGATTTTTGCCATTGAAAAACGTCCAGAAATGATTGAAGCTACTGACTGAATGAAAGGAGCTGGCATCTCACTCTCTTTGAATCTTCTTTATCATGCTAAGAGGAGCAGGAAAAAGCAAAAAATTTCAGAATTGCACCTTGCAATGCGGAGAAATTACTGTTTGTGCATTTACAATATTCATTGATTTTTGCCATTGAAAAACATCATGTTATTCATATACCAGAAATGTTTGAAGCTACTGACTGAATGAAAGGAGCTGGCATCTCACTCTCTTTGAATCTTCTTTATCATGCTAAGAGGAGCAGGAAAAAGCAAAAAATTTCAGAATTGCACCTTGCAATGCGGAGAAATTACTCTTTGTGCATTTACAATATTCATTGATTTTTGCCATTGAAAAACGTCCAGAAATGATTGAAGCTACTGACTGAATGAAAGGAGCTGGCATCTCACTCTCTTTGAATCTTCTTTATCATGCTAAGAGGAGCAGGAAAAAGCAAAAAATTTCAGAATTGCACCTTGCAATGCGGAGAAATTACTGTTTGTGCATTTACAATATTCATTGATTTTTGCCATTGAAAAACGTCCAGAAATGATTGAAGCTACTGACTGAATGAAAGGAGCTGGCATCTCACTCTCTTTGAATATTCTTTATCATGCTAAGAGGAGCAGGAAAAAGCAAAACATTTCAGAATTGCACCTTGCAATGCGGAGAAATTACTGTTTGTGCATTTACAATATTCATTTATTTTTGCCATTGAAAAACATCATGTTATTCATATACCAGAAATGTTTGAAGCTACTGACTGAATGAAAGGAGCTGGCATCTCACTCTCTTTGAATCTTCTTTATCATGCTAAGAGGAGCAGGAAAAAGCAAAAAATTTCAGAATTGCACCTTGCAATGCGGAGAAATTACTGTTTGTGCATTTACAATATTCATTGATTTTTGCCATTGAAAAACGTCCAGAAATGATTAAAGCTACTGACTGAATGAAAGGAGCTGGCATCTCACTCTCTTTGAATCTTGTTTATCATGCTAAGAGGAGCAGGAAAAAGCAAAAAATTTCAGAATTGCACGTTGCAATGCGGAGAAATTACTGTTTGTGCATTTACAATATTCATTGATTTTTGCCATTGAAAAACATCCAGAAATGATTGAAGCTACTGACTGAATGAAAGGAGCTGGCATCTCACTCTCTTTGAATCTTCTTTATCATGCTAAGAGGAGCAGGTAAAAGCAAAAAATTTCAGAATTGCACCTTGCAATGCGGAGAAATTACTGTTTGTGCATTTACAATATTCATTGATTTTTGCCATTGAAAAACATCATGTTATTCATATACCAGAAATGATTGAAGCTACTGACTGAATGAAATGAGCTGGCATCTCACTCTCTTTGAATCTTCTTTATCATGCTAAGAGGAGCAGGAAAAAGCAAAAAATTTCAGAATTGCACCTTGCAATGCGGAGAAATTACTCTTTGTGCATTTACAATATTCATTGATTTTTGCCATTGAAAAACGTCCAGAAATGATTGAAGCTACTGACTGAATGAAAGGAGCTGGCATCTCACTCTCTTTGAATCTTCTTTATCATGCTAAGAGGAGCAGGAAAAAGCAAAAAATTTCAGAATTGCACCTTGCAATGCGGAGAAATTACTGTTTGTGCATTTACAATATTCATTGATTTTTGCCATTGAAAAATGTCCAGAAATGATTGAAGCTACTGACTGAATGAAAGGAGCTGGCATCTCACTCTCTTTGAATCTTCTTTATCATGCTAAGAGGAGCAGGAAAAAGCAAAAAATTTCAGAATTGCACCTTGCAATGCGGAGAAATTACTGTTTGTGCATTTACAATATTCATTGATTTTTGCCATTGAAAAACATCATGTTATTCATATACCAGAAATGTTTGAAGCTACTGACTGAATGAAAGGAGCTGGCATCTCACTCTCTTTGAATCTTCTTTATCATGCTAAGAGGAGCAGGAAAAAGCAAAAAATTTCAGAATTGCACCTTGCAATGCGGAGAAATTACTGTTTGTGCATTTACAATATTCATTGATTTTTGCCATTGAAAAACGTCCAGAAATGATTGAAGCTACTGACTGAATGAAAGGAGCTGGCATCTCACTCTCTTTGAATCTTGTTTATCATGCTAAGAGGAGCAGGAAAAAGCAAAAAATTTCAGAATTGCACCTTGCAATGCGGAGAAATTACTGTTTGTGCATTTACAATATTCATTGATTTTTGCCATTGAAAAACGTCCAGAAATGATTGAAGCTACTGACTGAATGAAAGGAGCTGGCATCTCACTCTCTTTGAATCTTCTTTATCATGCTAAGAGGAGCAGGAAAAAGCAAAAAATTTCAGAATTGCACCTTGCAATGCGGAGAAATTACTGTTTGTGCATTTACAATATTCATTGATTTTTGCCATTGAAAAACATCATGTTATTCATATACCAGAAATGTTTGAAGCTACTGACTGAATGAAAGGAGCTGGCATCTCACTCTCTTTGAATCTTCTTTATCATGCTAAGAGGAGCAGGAAAAAGCAAAAAATTTCAGAATTGCACCTTGCAATGCGGAGAAATTACTGTTTGTGCATTTACAATATTCATTGATTTTTGCCATTGAAAAACGTCCAGAAATGATAGAAGCTACTGACTGAATGAAAGGAGCTGGCATCTCACTCTCTTTGAATCTTGTTTATCATGCTAAGAGGAGCAGGAAAAAGCAAAAAATTTCAGAATTGCACCTTGCAATGCGGAGAAATTACTGTTTGTGCATTTACAATATTCATTGATTTTTGCCATTGAAAAACATCATGTTATTCATATACCAGAAATGATTGAAGCTACTGACTGAATGAAAGGAGCTGGCATCTCACTCTCTTTGAATCTTCTTTATCATGCTAAGAGGAGCAGGAAAAAGCAAAAAATTTCAGAATTGCACCTTGCAATGCGGAGAAATTACTGTTTGTGCATTTACAATATTCAATGATTTTTGCCATTGAAAAACGTCCAGAAATGATTGAAGCTACTGACTGAATGAAAGGAGATGGCATCTCACTCTCTGTGAATCTTCTTTATCATGCTAAGAGGAGCAGGAAAAAGCAAAAAATTTCAGAATTGCACCTTGCAATGCGGAGAAATTACTGTTTGTGCATTTACAATATTCATTGATTTTTGCCATTGAAAAACGTCCAGAAATGATTGAAGCTACTGACTGAATGAAAGGAGCTGGCATCTCACTCTCTTTGAATCTTCTTTATCATGCTAAGAGGAGCAGGAAAAAGCAAAACATTTCAGAATTGCACCTTGCAATGCGGAGAAATTACTGTTTGTGCATTTACAATATTCATTGATTTTTGCCATTGAAAAACATCATGTTATTCATATACCAGAAATGTTTGAAGCTACTGACTGAATGAAAGGAGCTGGCATCTCACTCTCTTTGAATCTTCTTTATCATGCTAAGAGGAGCAGGAAAAAGCAAAAAATTTCAGAATTGCACCTTGCAATGCGGAGAAATTACTGTTTGTGCATTTACAATATTCAATGATTTTTGCCATTGAAAAACGTCCAGAAATGATTGAAGCTACTGACTGAATGAAAGGAGCTGGCATCTCACTCTCTTTGAATCTTCTTTATCATGCTAAGAGGAGCAGGAAAAAGCAAAAAATTTCAGAATTGCACCTTGCAATGCGGAGAAATTACTGTTTGTGCATTTACAATATTCATTGATTTTTGCCATTGAAAAACATCATGTTATTCATATACCAGAAATGTTTGAAGCTACTGACTGAATGAAAGGAGCTGGCATCTCACTCTCTTTGAATCTTTATCATGCTAAGAGGAGCAGGAAAAAGCAAAAAATTTCAGAATTGCACCTTGCAATGCGGAGAAATTACTCTTTGTGCATTTACAATATTCATTGATTTTTGCCATTGAAAAACGTCCAGAAATGATTGAAGCTACTGACTGAATGAAAGGAGCTGGCATCTCACTCTCTTTGAATCTTCTTTATCATGCTAAGAGGAGCAGGAAAAAGCAAAAAATTTCAGAATTGCACCTTGCAATGCGGAGAAATTACTGTTTGTGCATTTACAATATTCATTGATTTTTGCCATTGAAAAACGTCCAGAAATGATTGAAGCTACTGACTGAATGAAAGGAGCTGGCATCTCACTCTCTTTGAATATTCTTTATCATGCTAAGAGGAGCAGGAAAAAGCAAAACATTTCAGAATTGCACCTTGCAATGCGGAGAAATTACTGTTTGTGCATTTACAATATTCATTTATTTTTGCCATTGAAAAACATCATGTTATTCATATACCAGAAATGTTTGAAGCTACTGACTGAATGAAAGGAGCTGGCATCTCACTCTCTTTGAATCTTCTTTATCATGCTAAGAGGAGCAGGAAAAAGCAAAAAATTTCAGAATTGCACCTTGCAATGCGGAGAAATTACTGTTTGTGCATTTACAATATTCATTGATTTTTGCCATTGAAAAACGTCCAGAAATGATTAAAGCTACTGACTGAATGAAAGGAGCTGGCATCTCACTCTCTTTGAATCTTGTTTATCATGCTAAGAGGAGCAGGAAAAAGCAAAAAATTTCAGAATTGCACGTTGCAATGCGGAGAAATTACTGTTTGTGCATTTACAATATTCATTGATTTTTGCCATTGAAAAACGTCCAGAAATGATTGAAGCTACTGACTGAATGAAAGGAGCTGGCATCTCACTCTCTTTGAATCTTCTTTATCATGCTAAGAGGAGCAGGTAAAAGCAAAAAATTTCAGAATTGCACCTTGCAATGCGGAGAAATTACTGTTTGTGCATTTACAATATTCATTGATTTTTGCCATTGAAAAACATCATGTTATTCATATACCAGAAATGATTGAAGCTACTGACTGAATGAAAGGAGCTGGCATCTCACTCTCTTTGAATCTTCTTTATCATGCTAAGAGGAGCAGGAAAAAGCAAAAAATTTCAGAATTGCACCTTGCAATGCGGAGAAATTACTGTTTGTGCATTTACAATATTCAATGATTTTTGCCATTGAAAAACGTCCAGAAATGATTGAAGCTACTGACTGAATGAAAGGAGCTGGCATCTCACTCTCTTTGAATCTTCTTTATCATGCTAAGAGGAGCAGGAAAAAGCAAAAAATTTCAGAATTGCACCTTGCAATGCGGAGAAATTACTGTTTGTGCATTTACAATATTCATTGATTTTTGCCATTGAAAAACATCATGTTATTCATATACCAGAAATGTTTGAAGCTACTGACTGAATGAAAGGAGCTGGCATCTCACTCTCTTTGAATCTTCTTTATCATGCTAAGAGGAGCAGGAAAAAGCAAAAAATTTCAGAATTGCACCTTGCAATGCGGAGAAATTACTCTTTGTGCATTTACAATATTCATTGATTTTTGCCATTGAAAAACGTCCAGAAATGATTGAAGCTACTGACTGAATGAAAGGAGCTGGCATCTCACTCTCTTTGAATCTTCTTTATCATGCTAAGAGGAGCAGGAAAAAGCAAAAAATTTCAGAATTGCACCTTGCAATGCGGAGAAATTACTGTTTGTGCATTTACAATATTCATTGATTTTTGCCATTGAAAAATGTCCAGAAATGATTGAAGCTACTGACTGAATGAAAGGAGCTGGCATCTCACTCTCTTTGAATCTTCTTTATCATGCTAAGAGGAGCAGGAAAAAGCAAAAAATTTCAGAATTGCACCTTGCAATTCGGAGAAATTACTGTTTGTGCATTTACAATATTCATTGATTTTTGCCATTGAAAAACATCATGTTATTCATATACCAGAAATGTTTGAAGCTACTGACTGAATGAAAGGAGCTGGCATCTCACTCTCTTTGAATCTTCTTTATCATGCTAAGAGGAGCAGGAAAAAGCAAAAAATTTCAGAATTGCACCTTGCAATGCGGAGAAATTACTGTTTGTGCATTTACAATATTCATTGATTTTTGCCATTGAAAAACGTCCAGAAATGATTGAAGCTACTGACTGAATGAAAGGAGCTGGCATCTCACTCTCTTTGAATCTTGTTTATCATGCTAAGAGGAGCAGGAAAAAGCAAAAAATTTCAGAATTGCACCTTGCAATGCGGAGAAATTACTGTTTGTGCATTTACAATATTCATTGATTTTTGCCATTGAAAAACGTCCAGAAATGATTGAAGCTACTGACTGAATGAAAGGAGCTGGCATCTCACTCTCTTTGAATCTTTATCATGCTAAGAGGAGCAGGAAAAAGCAAAAAATTTCAGAATTGCACCTTGCAATGCGGAGAAATTACTGTTTGTGCATTTACAATATTCATTGATTTTTGCCATTGAAAAACATCATGTTATTCATATACCAGAAATGTTTGAAGCTACTGACTGAATGAAAGGAGCTGGCAGCTCACTCTCTTTGAATCTTCTTTATCATGCTAAGAGGAGCAGGAAAAAGCAAAAAATTTCAGAATTGCACCTTGCAATGCGGAGAAATTACTGTTTGTGCATTTACAATATTCATTGATTTTTGCCATTGAAAAACGTCCAGAAATGATAGAAGCTACTGACTGAATGAAAGGAGCTGGCATCTCACTCTCTTTGAATCTTGTTTATCATGCTAAGAGGAGCAGGAAAAAGCAAAAAATTTCAGAATTGCACCTTGCAATGCGGAGAAATTACTGTTTGTGCATTTACAATATTCATTGATTTTTGCCATTGAAAAACATCAAGTTATTCATATACCAGAAATGATTGAAGCTACTGACTGAATGAAAGGAGCTGGCATCTCACTCTCTTTGAATCTTCTTTATCATGCTAAGAGGAGCAGGAAAAAGCAAAAAATTTCAGAATTGCACCTTGCAATGCGGAGAAATTACTGTTTGTGCATTTACAATATTCAATGATTTTTGCCATTGAAAAACGTCCAGAAATGATTGAAGCTACTGACTGAATGAAAGGAGCTGGCATCTCACTCTCTTTGAATCTTCTTTATCATGCTAAGAGGAGCAGGAAAAAGCAAAAAATTTCAGAATTGCACCTTGCAATGCGGAGAAATTACTGTTTGTGCATTTACAATATTCATTGATTTTTGCCATTGAAAAACGTCCAGAAATGATTGAAGCTACTGACTGAATGAAAGGAGCTGGCATCTCACTCTGAATATTCTTTATCATGCTAAGAGGAGCAGGAAAAAGCAAAACATTTCAGAATTGCACCTTGCAATGCGGAGAAATTACTGTTTGTGCATTTACAATATTCATTGATTTTTGCCATTGAAAAACATCATGTTATTCATATACCAGAAATGTTTGAAGCTACTGACTGAATGAAAGGAGCTGGCATCTCACTCTCTTTGAATCTTCTTTATCATGCTAAGAGGAGCAGGAAAAAGCAAAAAATTTCAGAATTGCACCTTGCAATGCGGAGAAATTACTGTTTGTGCATTTACAATATTCATTGATTTTTGCCATTGAAAAACGTCCAGAAATGATTGAAGCTACTGACTGAATGAAAGGAGCTGGCATCTCACTCTCTTTGAATCTTCTTTATCATGCTAAGAGGAGCAGGTAAAAGCAAAAAATTTCAGAATTGCACCTTGCAATGCGGAGAAATTACTGTTTGTGCATTTACAATATTCATTGATTTTTGCCATTGAAAAACATCATGTTATTCATATACCAGAAATGATTGAAGCTACTGACTGAATGAAAGGAGCTGGCATCTCACTCTCTTTGAATCTTCTTTATCATGCTAAGAGGAGCAGGAAAAAGCAAAAAATTTCAGAATTGCACCTTGCAATGCGGAGAAATTACTGTTTGTGCATTTACAATATTCAATGATTTTTGCCATTGAAAAACGTCCAGAAATGATTGAAGCTACTGACTGAATGAAAGGAGCTGGCATCTCACTCTCTTTGAATCTTCTTTATCATGCTAAGAGGAGCAGGAAAAAGCAAAAAATTTCAGAATTGCACCTTGCAATGCGGAGAAATTACTGTTTGTGCATTTACAATATTCATTGATTTTTGCCATTGAAAAACATCATGTTATTCATATACCAGAAATGTTTGAAGCTACTGACTGAATGAAAGGAGCTGGCATCTCACTCTCTTTGAATCTTCTTCATCATGCTAAGAGGAGCAGGAAAAAGCAAAAAATTTCAGAATTGCACCTTGCAATGCGGAGAAATTACTCTTTGTGCATTTACAATATTCATTGATTTTTGCCATTGAAAAACGTCCAGAAATGATTGAAGCTACTGACTGAATGAAAGGAGCTGGCATCTCACTCTCTTTGAATCTTCTTTATCATGCTAAGAGGAGCAGGAAAAAGCAAAAAATTTCAGAATTGCACCTTGCAATGCGGAGAAATTACTGTTTGTGCATTTACAATATTCATTGATTTTTGCCATTGAAAAATGTCCAGAAATGATTGAAGCTACTGACTGAATGAAAGGAGCTGGCATCTCACTCTCTTTGAATCTTCTTTATCATGCTAAGAGGAGCAGGAAAAAGCAAAAAATTTCAGAATTGCACCTTGCAATGCGGAGAAATTACTGTTTGTGCATTTACAATATTCATTGATTTTTGCCATTGAAAAACATCATGTTATTCATATACCAGAAATGTTTGAAGCTACTGACTGAATGAAAGGAGCTGGCATCTCACTCTCTTTGAATCTTCTTTATCATGCTAAGAGGAGCAGGAAAAAGCAAAAAATTTCAGAATTGCACCTTGCAATGCGGAGAAATTACTGTTTGTGCATTTACAATATTCATTGATTTTTGCCATTGAAAAACGTCCAGAAATGATTGAAGCTACTGACTGAATGAAAGGAGCTGGCATCTCACTCTCTTTGAATCTTCTTTATCATGCTAAGAGGAGCAGGAAAAAGCAAAAAATTTCAGAATTGCACCTTGCAATGCGGAGAAATTACTGTTTGTGCATTTACAATATTCATTGATTTTTGCCATTGAAAAACATCATGTTATTCATATACCAGAAATGTTTGAAGCTACTGACTGAATGAAAGGAGCTGGCATCTCACTCTCTTTGAATCTTCTTTATCATGCTAAGAGGAGCAGGAAAAAGCAAAAAATTTCAGAATTGCACCTTGCAATGCGGAGAAATTACTGTTTGTGCATTTACAATATTCATTGATTTTTGCCATTGAAAAACGTCCAGAAATGATAGAAGCTACTGACTGAATGAAAGGAGCTGGCATCTCACTCTCTTTGAATCTTGTTTATCATGCTAAGAGGAGCAGGAAAAAGCAAAAAATTTCAGAATTGCACCTTGCAATGCGGAGAAATTGCTGTTTGTGCATTTACAATATTCATTGATTTTTGCCATTGAAAAACATCATGTTATTCATATACCAGAAATGATTGAAGCTACTGACTGAATGAAAGGAGCTGGCATCTCACTCTCTTTGAATCTTCTTTATCATGCTAAGAGGAGCAGGAAAAAGCAAAAAATTTCAGAATTGCACCTTGCAATGCGGAGAAATTACTGTTTGTGCATTTACAATATTCAATGATTTTTGCCATTGAAAAACGTCCAGAAATGATTGAAGCTACTGACTGAATGAAAGGAGCTGGCATCTCACTCTCTTTGAATCTTCTTTATCATGCTAAGAGGAGCAGGAAAAAGCAAAAAATTTCAGAATTGCACCTTGCAATGCGGAGAAATTACTGTTTGTGCATTTACAATATTCATTGATTTTTGCCATTGAAAAACGTCCAGAAATGATTGAAGCTACTGACTGAATGAAAGGAGCTGGCATCTCACTTTGAATCTTCTTTATCATGCTAAGAGGAGCAGGAAAAAGCAAAACATTTCAGAATTGCACCTTGCAATGCGGAGAAATTACTGTTTGTGCATTTACAATATTCATTGATTTTTGCCATTGAAAAACATCATGTTATTCATATACCAGAAATGTTTGAAGCTACTGACTGAATGAAAGGAGCTGGCATCTCACTCTCTTTGAATCTTCTTTATCATGCTAAGAGGAGCAGGAAAAAGCAAAAAATTTCAGAATTGCACCTTGCAATGCGGAGAAATTACTGTTTGTGCATTTACAATATTCATTGATTTTTGCCATTGAAAAACGTCCAGAAATGATTAAAGCTACTGACTGAATGAAAGGAGCTGGCATCTCACTCTCTTTGAATCTTGTTTATCATGCTAAGAGGAGCAGGAAAAAGCAAAAAATTTCAGAATTGCACCTTGCAATGCGGAGAAATTACTGTTTGTGCATTTACAATATTCATTGATTTTTGCCATTGAAAAACGTCCAGAAATGATTGAAGCTACTGACTGAATGAAAGGAGCTGTCATCTCACTCTCTTTGAATCTTCTTTATCATGCTAAGAGGAGCAGGAAAAAGCAAAAAATTTCAGAATTGCACCTTGCAATGCGGAGAAATTACTGTTTGTGCATTTACAATATTCATTGATTTTTGCCATTGAAAAACATCATGTTATTCATATACCAGAAATGATTGAAGCTACTGACTGAATGAAAGGAGCTGGCATCTCACTCTCTTTGAATCTTCTTTATCATGCTAAGAGGAGCAGGAAAAAGCAAAAAATTTCAGAATTGCACCTTGCAATGCGGAGAAATTACTGTTTGTGCATTTACAATATTCAATGATTTTTGCCATTGAAAAACGTCCAGAAATGATTGAAGCTACTGACTGAATGAAAGGAGCTGGCATCTCACTCTCTTTGAATCTTCTTTATCATGCTAAGAGGAGCAGGAAAAAGCAAAAAATTTCAGAATTGCACCTTGCAATGCGGAGAAAATACTGTTTGTGCATTTACAATATTCATTGATTTTTGCCATTGAAAAACATCATGTTATTCATATACCAGAAATGATTGAAGCTACTGACTGAATGAAAGGAGCTGGCATCTCACTCTCTTTGAATCTTCTTTATCATGCTAAGAGGAGCAGGAAAAAGCAAAAAATTTCAGAATTGCACCTTGCAATGCGGAGAAATTACTGTTTGTGCATTTACAATATTCAATGATTTTTGCCATTGAAAAACGTCCAGAAATGATTGAAGCTACTGACTGAATGAAAGGAGCTGGCATCTCACTCTCTTTGAATCTTCTTTATCATGCTAAGAGGAGCAGGAAAAAGCAAAAAATTTCAGAATTGCACCTTGCAATGCGGAGAAATTACTGTTTGTGCATTTACAATATTCATTGATTTTTGCCATTGAAAAACATCATGTTATTCATATACCAGAAATGTTTGAAGCTACTGACTGAATGAAAGGAGCTGGCATCTCACTCTCTTTGAATCTTCTTTATCATGCTAAGAGGAGCAGGAAAAAGCAAAAAATTTCAGAATTGCACCTTGCAATGCGGAGAAATTACTCTTTGTGCATTTACAATATTCATTGATTTTTGCCATTGAAAAACGTCCAGAAATGATTGAAGCTACTGACTGAATGAAAGGAGCTGGCATCTCACTCTCTTTGAATCTTCTTTATCATGCTAAGAGGAGCAGGAAAAAGCAAAAAATTTCAGAATTGCACCTTGCAATGCGGAGAAATTACTGTTTGTGCATTTACAATATTCATTGATTTTTGCCATTGAAAAATGTCCAGAAATGATTGAAGCTACTGACTGAATGAAAGGAGCTGGCATCTCACTCTCTTTGAATCTTCTTTATCATGCTAAGAGGAGCAGGAAAAAGCAAAAAATTTCAGAATTGCACCTTGCAATGCGGAGAAATTACTGTTTGTGCATTTACAATATTCATTGATTTTTGCCATTGAAAAACATCATGTTATTCATATACCAGAAATGTTTGAAGCTACTGACTGAATGAAAGGAGCTGGCATCTCACTCTCTTTGAATCTTCTTTATCATGCTAAGAGGAGCAGGAAAAAGCAAAAAATTTCAGAATTGCACCTTGCAATGCGGAGAAATTACTGTTTGTGCATTTACAATATTCATTGATTTTTGCCATTGAAAAACGTCCAGAAATGATTGAAGCTACTGACTGAATGAAAGGAGCTGGCATCTCACTCTCTTTGAATCTTGTTTATCATGCTAAGAGGAGCAGGAAAAAGCAAAAAATTTCAGAATTGCACCTTGCAATGCGGAGAAATTACTGTTTGTGCATTTACAATATTCATTGATTTTTGCCATTGAAAAACGTCCAGAAATGATTGAAGCTACTGACTGAATGAAAGGAGCTGGCATCTCACTCTCTTTGAATCTTCTTTATCATGCTAAGAGGAGCAGGAAAAAGCAAAAAATTTCAGAATTGCACCTTGCAATGCGGAGAAATTACTGTTTGTGCATTTACAATATTCATTGATTTTTGCCATTGAAAAACATCATGTTATTCATATACCAGAAATGTTTGAAGCTACTGACTGAATGAAAGGAGCTGGCATCTCACTCTCTTTGAATCTTCTTTATCATGCTAAGAGGAGCAGGAAAAAGCAAAAAATTTCAGAATTGCACCTTGCAATGCGGAGAAATTACTGTTTGTGCATTTACAATATTCATTGATTTTTGCCATTGAAAAACGTCCAGAAATGATAGAAGCTACTGACTGAATGAAAGGAGCTGGCATCTCACTCTCTTTGAATCTTGTTTATCATGCTAAGAGGAGCAGGAAAAAGCAAAAAATTTCAGAATTGCACCTTGTAATGCGGAGAAATTACTGTTTGTGCATTTACAATATTCATTGATTTTTGCCATTGAAAAACATCATGTTATTCATATACCAGAAATGATTGAAGCTACTGACTGAATGAAAGGAGCTGGCATCTCACTCTCTTTGAATCTTCTTTATCATGCTAAGAGGAGCAGGAAAAAGCAAAAAATTTCAGAATTGCACCTTGCAATGCGGAGAAATTACTGTTTGTGCATTTACAATATTCAATGATTTTTGCCATTGAAAAACGTCCAGAAATGATTGAAGCTACTGACTGAATGAAAGGAGCTGGCATCTCACTCTCTTTGAATCTTCTTTATCATGCTAAGAGGAGCAGGAAAAAGCAAAAAATTTCAGAATTGCACCTTGCAATGCGGAGAAATTACTGTTTGTGCATTTACAATATTCATTGATTTTTGCCATTGAAAAACGTCCAGAAATGATTGAAGCTACTGACTGAATGAAAGGAGCTGGCATCTCACTTTGAATCTTCTTTATCATGCTAAGAGGAGCAGGAAAAAGCAAAAAATTTCAGAATTGCACCTTGCAATGCGGAGAAATTACTCTTTGTGCATTTACAATATTCATTGATTTTTGCCATTGAAAAACGTCCAGAAATGATTGAAGCTACTGACTGAATGAAAGGAGCTGGCATCTCACTCTCTTTGAATCTTCTTTATCATGCTAAGAGGAGCAGGAAAAAGCAAAAAATTTCAGAATTGCACCTTGCAATGCGGAGAAATTACTGTTTGTGCATTTACAATATTCATTGATTTTTGCCATTGAAAAATGTCCAGAAATGATTGAAGCTACTGACTGAATGAAAGGAGCTGGCATCTCACTCTCTTTGAATCTTCTTTATCATGCTAAGAGGAGCAGGAAAAAGCAAAAAATTTCAGAATTGCACCTTGCAATGCGGAGAAATTACTGTTTGTGCATTTACAATATTCATTGATTTTTGCCATTGAAAAACATCATGTTATTCATATACCAGAAATGTTTGAAGCTACTGACTGAATGAAAGGAGCTGGCATCTCACTCTCTTTGAATCTTCTTTATCATGCTAAGAGGAGCAGGAAAAAGCAAAAAATTTCAGAATTGCACCTTGCAATGCGGAGAAATTACTGTTTGTGCATTTTCAATATTCATTGATTTTTGCCATTGAAAAACGTCCAGAAATGATTGAAGCTACTGACTGAATGAAAGGAGCTGGCATCTCACTCTCTTTGAATCTTGTTTATCATGCTAAGAGGAGCAGGAAAAAGCAAAAAATTTCAGAATTGCACCTTGCAATGCGGAGAAATTACTGTTTGTGCATTTACAATATTCATTGATTTTTGCCATTGAAAAACGTCCAGAAATGATTGAAGCTACTGACTGAATGAAAGGAGCTGGCATCTCACTCTCTTTGAATCTTCTTTATCATGCTAAGAGGAGCAGGAAAAAGCAAAAAATTTCAGAATTGCACCTTGCAATGCGGAGAAATTACTGTTTGTGCATTTACAATATTCATTGATTTTTGCCATTGAAAAACATCATGTTATTCATATACCAGAAATGTTTGAAGCTACTGACTGAATGAAAGGAGCTGGCATCTCACTCTCTTTGAATCTTCTTTATCATGCTAAGAGGAGCAGGAAAAAGCAAAAAATTTCAGAATTGCACCTTGCAATGCGGAGAAATTACTGTTTGTGCATTTACAATATTCATTGATTTTTGCCATTGAAAAACGTCCAGAAATGATAGAAGCTACTGACTGAATGAAAGGAGCTGGCATCTCACTCTCTTTGAATCTTGTTTATCATGCTAAGAGGAGCAGGAAAAAGCAAAAAATTTCAGAATTGCACCTTGCAATGCGGAGAAATTACTGTTTGTGCATTTACAATATTCATTGATTTTTGCCATTGAAAAACATCATGTTATTCATATACCAGAAATGATTGAAGCTACTGACTGAATGAAAGGAGCTGGCATCTCACTCTCTTTGAATCTTCTTTATCATGCTAAGAGGAGCAGGAAAAAGCAAAAAATTTCAGAATTGCACCTTGCAATGCGGAGAAATTACTGTTTGTGCATTTACAATATTCAATGATTTTTGCCATTGAAAAACGTCCAGAAATGATTGAAGCTACTGACTGAATGAAAGGAGCTGGCATCTCACTCTCTTTGAATCTTCTTTATCATGCTAAGAGGAGCAGGAAAAAGCAAAAAATTTCAGAATTGCACCTTGCAATGCGGAGAAATTACTGTTTGTGCATTTACAATATTCATTGATTTTTGCCATTGAAAAACGTCCAGAAATGATTGAAGCTACTGACTGAATGAAAGGAGCTGGCATCTCACTTTGAATCTTCTTTATCATGCTAAGAGGAGCAGGAAAAAGCAAAACATTTCAGAATTGCACCTTGCAATGCGGAGAAATTACTGTTTGTGCATTTACAATATTCATTGATTTTTGCCATTGAAAAACATCATGTTATTCATATACCAGAAATGTTTGAAGCTACTGACTGAATGAAAGGAGCTGGCATCTCACTCTCTTTGAATCTTCTTTATCATGCTAAGAGGAGCAGGAAAAAGCAAAAAATTTCAGAATTGCACCTTGCAATGCGGAGAAATTACTGTTTGTGCATTTACAATATTCATTGATTTTTGCCATTGAAAAACGTCCAGAAATGATTAAAGCTACTGACTGAATGAAAGGAGCTGGCATCTCACTCTCTTTGAATCTTGTTTATCATGCTAAGAGGAGCAGGAAAAAGCAAAAAATTTCAGAATTGCACCTTGCAATGCGGAGAAATTACTGTTTGTGCATTTACAATATTCATTGATTTTTGCCATTGAAAAACGTCCAGAAATGATTGAAGCTACTGACTGAATGAAAGGAGCTGTCATCTCACTCTCTTTGAATCTTCTTTATCATGCTAAGAGGAGCAGGAAAAAGCAAAAAATTTCAGAATTGCACCTTGCAATGCGGAGAAATTACTGTTTGTGCATTTACAATATTCATTGATTTTTGCCATTGAAAAACATCATGTTATTCATATACCAGAAATGATTGAAGCTACTGACTGAATGAAAGGAGCTGGCATCTCACTCTCTTTGAATCTTCTTTATCATGCTAAGAGGAGCAGGAAAAAGCAAAAAATTTCAGAATTGCACCTTGCAATGCGGAGAAATTACTGTTTGTGCATTTACAATATTCAATGATTTTTGCCATTGAAAAACGTCCAGAAATGATTGAAGCTACTGACTGAATGAAAGGAGCTGGCATCTCACTCTCTTTGAATCTTCTTTATCATGCTAAGAGGAGCAGGAAAAAGCAAAAAATTTCAGAATTGCACCTTGCAATGCGGAGAAAATACTGTTTGTGCATTTACAATATTCATTGATTTTTGCCATTGAAAAACATCATGTTATTCATATACCAGAAATGTTTGAAGCTACTGACTGAATGAAAGGAGCTGGCATCTCACTCTCTTTGAATCTTCTTTATCATGCTAAGAGGAGCAGGAAAAAGCAAAAAATTTCAGAATTGCACCTTGCAATGCGGAGAAATTACTCTTTGTGCATTTACAATATTCATTGATTTTTGCCATTGAAAAACGTCCAGAAATGATTGAAGCTACTGACTGAATGAAAGGAGCTGGCATCTCACTCTCTTTGAATCTTCTTTATCATGCTAAGAGGAGCAGGAAAAAGCAAAAAATTTCAGAATTGCACCTTGCAATGCGGAGAAATTACTGTTTGTGCATTTACAATATTCATTGATTTTTGCCATTGAAAAACGTCCAGAAATGAATGAAGCTACTGACTGAATGAAAGGAGCTGGCATCTCACTCTCTTTGAATCTTGTTTATCATGCTAAGAGGAGCAGGAAAAAGCAAAAAATTTCAGAATTGCACCTTGCAATGCGGAGAAATTACTGTTTGTGCATTTACAATATTCATTGATTTTTGCCATTGAAAAACGTCCAGAAATGATTGAAGCTACTGACTGAATGAAAGGAGCTGGCATCTCACTCTCTTTGAATCTTCTTTATCATGCTAAGAGGAGCAGGAAAAAGCAAAAAATTTCAGAATTGCACCTTGCAATGCGGAGAAATTACTGTTTGTGCATTTACAATATTCATTGATTTTTGCCATTGAAAAACATCATGTTATTCATATACCAGAAATGTTTGAAGCTACTGACTGAATGAAAGGAGCTGGCATCTCACTCTCTTTGAATCTTCTTTATCATGCTAAGAGGAGCAGGAAAAAGCAAAAAATTTCAGAATTGCACCTTGCAATGCGGAGAAATTACTGTTTGTGCATTTACAATATTCATTGATTTTTGCCATTGAAAAACGTCCAGAAATGATAGAAGCTACTGACTGAATGAAAGGAGCTGGCATCTCACTCTCTTTGAATCTTGTTTATCATGCTAAGAGGAGCAGGAAAAAGCAAAAAATTTCAGAATTGCACCTTGCAATGCGGAGAAATTACTGTTTGTGCATTTACAATATTCATTGATTTTTGCCATTGAAAAACATCATGTTATTCATATACCAGAAATGATTGAAGCTACTGACTGAATGAAAGGAGCTGGCATCTCACTCTCTTTGAATCTTCTTTATCATGCTAAGAGGAGCAGGAAAAAGCAAAAAATTTCAGAATTGCACCTTGCAATGCGGAGAAATTACTGTTTGTGCATTTACAATATTCAATGATTTTTGCCATTGAAAAACGTCCAGAAATGATTGAAGCTACTGACTGAATGAAAGGAGCTGGCATCTCACTCTCTTTGAATCTTCTTTATCATGCTAAGAGGAGCAGGAAAAAGCAAAAAATTTCAGAATTGCACCTTGCAATGCGGAGAAATTACTGTTTGTGCATTTACAATATTCATTGATTTTTGCCATTGAAAAACATCATGTTATTCATATACCAGAAATGTTTGAAGCTACTGACTGAATGAAAGGAGCTGGCATCTCACTCTCTTTGAATCTTCTTTATCATGCTAAGAGGAGCAGGAAAAAGCAAAAAATTTCAGAATTGCACCTTGCAATGCGGAGAAATTACTGTTTGTGCATTTACAATATTCATTGATTTTTGCCATTGAAAAACGTCCAGAAATGATTGAAGCTACTGACTGAATGAAAGGAGCTGGCATCTCACTCTCTTTGAATCTTCTTTATCATGCTAAGAGGAGCAGGAAAAAGCAAAAAATTTCAGAATTGCACCTTGCAATGCGGAGAAATTACTGTTTGTGCATTTACAATATTCATTGATTTTTGCCATTGAAAAACATCATGTTATTCATATACCAGAAATGATTGAAGCTACTGACTGAATGAAAGGAGCTGGCATCTCACTCTCTTTGAATCTTGTTTATCATGCTAAGAGGAGCAGGAAAAAGCAAAAAATTTCAGAATTGCACCTTGCAATGCGGAGAAATTACTGTTTGTGCATTTACAATATTCATTGATTTTTGCCATTGAAAAACGTCCAGAAATGATTGAAGCTACTGACTGAATGAAAGGAGCTGTCATCTCACTCTCTTTGAATCTTCTTTATCATGCTAAGAGGAGCAGGAAAAAGCAAAAAATTTCAGAATTGCACCTTGCAATGCGGAGAAATTACTGTTTGTGCATTTACAATATTCATTGATTTTTGCCATTGAAAAACATCATGTTATTCATATACCAGAAATGATTGAAGCTACTGACTGAATGAAAGGAGCTGGCATCTCACTCTCTTTGAATCTTCTTTATCATGCTAAGAGGAGCAGGAAAAAGCAAAAAATTTCAGAATTGCACCTTGCAATGCGGAGAAATTACTGTTTGTGCATTTACAATATTCAATGATTTTTGCCATTGAAAAACGTCCAGAAATGATTGAAGCTACTGACTGAATGAAAGGAGCTGGCATCTCACTCTCTTTGAATCTTCTTTATCATGCTAAGAGGAGCAGGAAAAAGCAAAAAATTTCAGAATTGCACCTTGCAATGCGGAGAAAATACTGTTTGTGCATTTACAATATTCATTGATTTTTGCCATTGAAAAACATCATGTTATTCATATACCAGAAATGTTTGAAGCTACTGACTGAATGAAAGGAGCTGGCATCTCACTCTCTTTGAATCTTCTTTATCATGCTAAGAGGAGCAGGAAAAAGCAAAAAATTTCAGAATTGCACCTTGCAATGCGGAGAAATTACTCTTTGTGCATTTACAATATTCATTGATTTTTGCCATTGAAAAACGTCCAGAAATGATTGAAGCTACTGACTGAATGAAAGGAGCTGGCATCTCACTCTCTTTGAATCTTCTTTATCATGCTAAGAGGAGCAGGAAAAAGCAAAAAATTTCAGAATTGCACCTTGCAATGCGGAGAAATTACTGTTTGTGCATTTACAATATTCATTGATTTTTGCCATTGAAAAATGTCCAGAAATGATTGAAGCTACTGACTGAATGAAAGGAGCTGGCATCTCACTCTCTTTGAATCTTCTTTATCATGCTAAGAGGAGCAGGAAAAAGCAAAAAATTTCAGAATTGCACCTTGCAATGCGGAGAAATTACTGTTTGTGCATTTACAATATTCATTGATTTTTGCCATTGAAAAACATCATGTTATTCATATACCAGAAATGTTTGAAGCTACTGACTGAATGAAAGGAGCTGGCATCTCACTCTCTTTGAATCTTCTTTATCATGCTAAGAGGAGCAGGAAAAAGCAAAAAATTTCAGAATTGCACCTTGCAATGCGGAGAAATTACTGTTTGTGCATTTACAATATTCATTGATTTTTGCCATTG